>NW_027139509.1:152500-162500 GCF_035084215.1 Heptranchias perlo | reverse complement strand
AGGAGGCGCAGCGTACGGTACCGAGCACTGGGAGGTGCGATGCTGCCCGCCGGAGTGACAGCGAAAGGCTGCGCACCGCTTTCCGCCTGCTAACTCGGCGTCCGTGAGACCGACCGACTTCGCTTTACCGCCGGAGCTAGAGTGGGGCAAGGGGCACGGTTGGGTACCGGAACGATCACGTTCGCACACCGGGAAGTCGAGTGCCGGGTCTCGAAACGGAGCCGGGTCGGCCCAATTTAAAACGGAGAATAGAGTGCTGCCCTCTGCGGGTGAAAACCTGGAAGTACGTTGGTTAATGATTTCCAGTTCACCCCGCTTGGTCAGGCCCACTCGGAGGCGGATAACTCCGGAACGCCGAGGCCGATTTCCTCCGGGTATGGCTCGTTGCGTGCGGCAGGAGGCGGCGCAGCGTACGGTACCGAGCACTCGGAGATGCGGTGCTGCCCGCCGGAGTGACAGCGAAAGGCTGCGCACCGCTTTCCGCCTGGTAACTCGGCGTCCGTGAGACCGACCGACTCCGCTTTAGCACCGGAGCTAGAGTGGGGCAAGGGGCACCGAAGGGTACCGGAACGATCACGTTCGCATACCGGGAAGTCGAGTGACGGGCCGCTGAAAGCGAGCAGGGTGCCACCGCTCGGGGCCCCGGTTTGTCCGTCCCACCCGGAGGCCCATATCTCCGGAAGGCACAGGCCGATTTCCTCCGGGTATGGCTCGTTGTGTGCGGCCGGACCAGGCGCAGCGGACGGTACCGAGCACTGGGAGGTGCGATGCTGCCCGCCGGAGTGACAGCGAAAGGCTGCGCACCGCTTTCCGCCTGCTAACTCGGCGTCCGTGAGACCGACCGACTCCGCTTTACCGCCGGAGCTAGAGTGGGGCAAGGGGCACGGTTGAGTACCGGAAGGATGACGTTCGCACACCGGGAAGTCGACTAGCGGGCCGCCGAAAGCGAGCTCGGGGCCCCGGTTTGTCCGTCCCACCCGGAGGCCCATATCTCCGGAAGGCACAGGCCGATTTCCACCGGGTATGGCTCGTTGTGTGCGGCCGGACCAGGCGCAGCGGACGGTACCGAGCACTCGGAGGTCGGGCGCTGCCCGCCGGAGGTACAGCGAAAGGCTGCAAACCACTTTCCGCCGCCTCCCTCCGCGGGCGTGAGACCGACGGTCGTCGGGTTTAGTTCCGCGGCTAGAGCAGGACGAGGGGCAGCGAACGGTACCGGAACGAACCCGGTCGCACACCGGGAAGTCGAGTGCCGGGTCTCGAAACGGAGCCGGGTCGGCCCAGTTTAAAACGGAGAAGAGAGTGCTGCCCTCTGCGGGTGAAAACATGGAAGTACGTTGGTTAATGATTTCCAGTTCACCCCGCTTGGTCAGGCCCACTCGGAGGCGGATAACTCCGGAACGCCGAGGCCGATTTCCTCCGGGTATGGCTCGTTGCGTGCGGCAGGAGGAGGCGCAGCGTTCGGTACCGAGCACTCGGAGGTGCGGTGCTGCCCGCCGGAGTGACAGCGAAAGGCTGCGCACCCCTTTCCGCCTGCTAACTCGGCGTCCGTGAGACCGACCGACTCCGCTTTAGCACCGGAGCTAGAGTGGGGCAAGGGGCACCGAAGGGTACCGGAACGATGACGTTCGCACACCGGGAAGTCGAGTGCCGGGCCGCCGAAAGCGAGCAGGGTGCCACCGCTCGGGGCCCCGGTTTGTCCGTCCCACCCGGAGGCCCATATCTCCGGAAGGCACAGGCCGATTTCCTCCGGGTATGGCTCGTTGTGTGCGGCCGGACCAGGCGCAGCGGACGGTACCGAGCACTCGGAGGTCGGGCGCTGCCCGCCGGAGGTACAGCGAAAGGCTGCAAACCACTTTCCGCCGCCTCCCTCCGCGGGCGTGAGACCGACGGTCGTCGGGTTTAGTTCCGCGGCTAGAGCAGGACGAGGGGCAGCGAACGGTACCGGAACGAACCCGGTCGCACACCGGGAAGTCGAGTGCCGGGTCTCGAAACGGAGCCGGGTCGGCCCAGTTTAAAACGGAGAAGAGAGTGCTGCCCTCTGCGGGTGAAAACATGGAAGTACGTTGGTTAATGATTTCCAGTTCACCCCGCTTGGTCAGGCCCACTCGGAGGCGGATAACTCCGGAACGCCGAGGCCGATTTCCTCCGGGTATGGCTCGTTGCGTGCGGCAGGAGGAGGCGCAGCGTTCGGTACCGAGCACTCGGAGGTGCGGTGCTGCCCGCCGGAGTGACAGCGAAAGGCTGCGCACCCCTTTCCGCCTGCTAACTCGGCGTCCGTGAGACCGACCGACTCCGCTTTAGCACCGGAGCTAGAGTGGGGCAAGGGGCACCGAAGGGTACCGGAACGATGACGTTCGCACACCGGGAAGTCGAGTGCCGGGCCGCCGAAAGCGAGCAGGGTGCCACCGCTCGGGGCCCCGGTTTGTCCGTCCCACCCGGAGGCCCATATCTCCGGAAGGCACAGGCCGATTTCCTCCGGGTATGGCTCGTTGCGTGCGGCCGGACCAGGCGCAGCGGACGGTACCGAGCACTCGGAGGTCGGGCGCTGCCCGCCGGAGGTACAGCGAAAGGCTGCAAACCACTTTCCGCCGCCTCCCTCCGCGGGCGTGAGACCGACGGTCGTCGGGTTTGTTTCCGCGGCTAGAGCAGGACGAGGGGCAGCGAACGGTACCGGAAGGAACCCGGTCGCACACCGGGAAGTCGACTAGCGGGCCGCCGAAAGCGAGCACGGGGCCCCGGTTTGTCCGTCCCACCCGGAGGCCCATATCTCTGGAAGGCACAGGCCGATTTCCACCGGGTATGGCTCGTTGTGTGCGGCAGGACCAGGCGCAGCGGACGGTACCGAGCACTCGGAGGTCGGGCGCTGCCCGCCGGAGGTACAGCGAAAGGCTGCAAACCACTTTCCGCCACCTCCCTCCGCGGGCGTGAGACCGACGGTCGTCGGGTTTGTCTCCGCGGCTAGAGCAGGACGAGGGGCAGCGAACGGTACCGGAACGAACCCGGTCGCACACCGGGAAGTCGACCAGCGGGCCGCCGAAAGCGTGCTCGGGTCCCCGGTTTGTCTGTCCCACCCGGAGGCTGATATCTGAGGAAGTCCGAGGCCGATTTCCTCCGGCTAACTCGGCGGGCAATGTGTCCCCCCCCCCACCATCTTCGGCTGATTACCGTGGCTGGACCGGATCAAGGAGCAACGGAACCGTGCCAGAACGACGTCGGTCGGACGGCGTGAACTGATAGTGCCGAGGCCGGAAACCGAGCCGGAAATGTGCACCGATTTATTGGTCCCACTCGCAGGCCCATATCTCCGGAAGGCCGAGGCCGATTTCCTCCGGGTATGGTTCGCTGCGTGCAGCCGGAAGGGGAGCAGCGGACGGCACTGAGCAGCCGGAGGTGCGGCGCTGCCCGCCGGAGCTGCAAGCGAAAGGCTGCGCACCGCTTTCCGCTGGCTAACTCGGCGGCCGTCAGGCCGACCGACTCCGCTTCAGCACGGGAGCTGGAGTCGGGCAAGGGGCACCGAAGGGTACCGGAAGGATCACGTTCGGACACCGGGAAGTCGAGTGCCGGGCCGCCGAAAGCGAGCTCGGGGCCCCGGTTTGTCCGTCCCACCCGGAGGCCCATATCTCGAGAAGGCACAGGCCGATTTCCTCCGGGTTTGGCTCGCTGCGTGCGGCCGGACGAGGCGCAGCGAACGGTACCGAGCACTCGGAGGTGCGGCGCTGCCCGCCGGAGGTACAGCGAAAGGCTGCAAACCGCTTTCCGCCTCCTCTCCCCTCGGGCGTGAGACCGACGGTCGTCTGGTTTGCTTCCGCGGCAAGAGCAGGACGAGGGGCACCGAGCGGTACCAGAACGAACCCGGTCGCACACCGGGATGTCGAGTGCCCGGCCCAAACCCGCTACCCCCCCCCCCACCCGAAAGCGAGCCACGGTTTGTGGATTAAAAGTGAAGCGGCAAAGATTTGTAAAACAGCGTGAAATGATGAACCAGAAGCCCAAAGTAATGGTGGGAATAAAAGTTCCGAAATGTGAAATGGTGAACCAGAAGTTGTGTGAACTGTTTAACCCAAAGTGGCAAAAATGGATTAAAAGGGGTGAAATGATCGACCGCAAAGCAGGGCAAGCATTAAACAAAAGCAGCAGCATTTTTTAAAAAGGGACAAATGGTTTACCAGAATCCCAAAAGAATGCTCAGAGACTTAAGTGCCAAAGGGGAAATGGTTAACCAGTAGCTGGGTGAACTGTTTAACCAAAAGTGGGAAAAAGGATTAAAAGGGGTGAAATGATTAACCAGAAGGCGAAAGCAATGTGCCGCGTCAAAGTCCTAAAGGGGAAAAGGTTGACCATAAAGCAGGGAAATGATTAAACCAAAGCAGAAAAATTCAGTAAAAAGGGGCAAATGGTTAACCAGAAGTTGGGTGAACTGCTTAACCAAAAGTGGGAAAGAGGATTAAAAGGGGAGAAATGTTGAACCAGATGTCGAAAACAATGCGCGGCGATGAAGTCTGAAAGAGGAAAAGGTTGACCGCAAAGCAGGGAAAGGATTAAACAGAAGCAGCAATATCTTTTAAAAAGGGACAAATGGTGAACCAGAATCCCAAAAGAATGCTCAGAGACTTAAGTCCCAAAGGGGCAAATGGTTAACCAGAAGCTGGGTGAACTGTTTAACCAAAAGTGGGAAAAAGGATTAAAAGGGGTGAAATGATTAACCAGAAGGCGAAAGCAAAGTGCGGCGGCGAAGTCCTAAAGGAGAAAAGGTTGACCAGAAAGCAGGGAAACGATTAAACAAAAGCGGCAACATTTTTTAAAAAGTGGCAAATGGTTAACCAGAATCCCAAAATAATGCTCAGAGACTTAAGTCCCAAAGGGGCAAATGGTTAACCAGAAGCTGGGTGAACTGTTTAACCAAAAGTGGGAAAAAGGATTAAAATGTTGTGAAATGATTAACCAGAAGGCGAAAGCAAAGTGCGGCGGCGAAGTCCTAAAGGGGAAAAGGTTGACCATAAAGCAGGGAAATGATTAAACAAAAGCAGAAAAATTCAGTAAGAAGGGGCAAATGGTTAACCAGAAGCTGGTTGAACTGCTTAACCAAAAGTGGCAAAAAGGATTGAAAGGGGAGAAATGTTTAACCGGATGTCGTAAACAAGGTGCGGCGATGAAGTCGGAAAGAGGAAAAGGTTGACCAGAAAGCAGGGAAAGCATTAAACAAAAGCAGCAACATTTTTTAAAAAGTGGCAAATGGTTAACCAGAATCCCAAAAGAATGCTCAGAGACTTAAGTCCCAAAGGGGAAATGGTGAACCAGAAGCTGGGTGAACTGGTGAACCAAAAGTGGGAAAAAGGATTAAAAGGGGAGAAATGTTTAACCAGAAGGCAAAAGCAAAGTGCGGCGGCGAAGTCCAAAAGGGGAAAAGGTTGACAAGAAAGCAGGGAAATGATTAAACCAAAGCGGAAAAATTCAGTAAAATGGGGCAAATGGTTAACCAGAAGCTGGGTGAAATGGTTAACCAAAAGTGGCAAAAAAAGATTTAAAGGGGAAAAATGATTAACCAGAAGTCGACAACAATGCGCGGCGATGAAGTCTGAAAGGGGAAAAGGTTGACCACATAGCAGGGAAACGATTAAACAAAAGCGGCAAAATTTTTAAAAAAGTGGCAAATGATTAACCAGAATCCCAAAAGAATGCTCAGGGACTAAGTCCCAAAGGGGAAATGGTTAACCAGAAGCTGGGGGAAATGGTTAACCAAAAGTTGCAAAAATGATTAAAAGGGGTGAAATGATCAACCAGAAGTCGAAAATTATGTGCGGCGGTGAAGTCTGAAAGAGGGAAAGGTTGACCAGAAAGCATTAAACAAAAGTGGCAACATTTTAAAAAAATTGGCAAATGGTTAACCAGAATCCCAAAAGAATGCTCAGAGACTAAGTCCCAAAGGGGAAATGGTTAACCAGAAGCTGGGGGAAATGGTTAACCAAAAGTTGCAAAAATGATTAAAAGGGGTGAAATGATTAACCAGGAGGCTAAAGCAATGTGCTGCGGTGAAGTCCTAAAGGGGAAAAGGTTGACCAGAAAGCAGGGAAAGCATTAAACAAAAGCGGCAACATTTTTTAAAAAGTGGCAAATGATTAACCAGAATCCCAAAAGAATGCTCAGAGACCAAGTCCCAAAGGGGAAATGGTTAACCAGAAGCTGGGGGAAATGGTTAACCAAAAGTTGCAAAAATGATTAAAAGGGGTGAAATGATTAACCAGGAGGCTGAAGCAATGTGCCGCGGTGAAGTCCTAAAGGGGAAAAGGTTGACCACAAAGCAGGGAAAGCATTAAACAAAAGCGGCAACATTTTTAAAAAAGTGGCAAATGATTAACCAGAATCCCAAAAGAATGCTCAGAGACTAAGTCCCAAAGGGGAAATGGTTAACCAGAAGCTGGGGGAAATGGTTAACCAAAAGTTGCAAAAATGATTAAAAGGGGTGAAATGATTAACCAGGAGGCTAAAGCAATGTGCCGCGGTGAAGTCTGAAAGAGGGAAAGGTTGACCAGAAAGCATTAAACAAAAGTGGCAACATTTTTAAAAAATTGGCAAATGATTAACCAGAATCCCAAAAGAATGCTCAGAGACTAAGTCCCAAAGGGGAAATGGTTAACCAGAAGCTGGGGGAAATGGTTAACCAAAAGTTGCAAAAATGATTAAAAGGGGTGAAATGATTAACCAGGAGGCTGAAGCAATGTGCCGCGGTGAAGTCTGAAAGAGGGAAAGGTTGACCAGAAAGCATTAAACAAAAGTGGCAACATTTTTAAAAAAGTGGCAAATGATTAACCAGAATCCCAAAAGAATGCTCAGAGACCAAGTCCCAAAGGGGAAATGGTTAACCAGAAGCTGGGGGAAATGGTTAACCAAAAGTTGCAAAAATGATTAAAAGGGGTGAAATGATTAACCAGGAGGCTGAAGCAATGTGCCGCGGTGAAGTCTGAAAGAGGGAAAGGTTGACCAGAAAGCATTAAACAAAAGTGGCAACATTTTTTAAAAATTGGCAAATGATTAACCAGAATCCCAAAAGAATGCTCAGAGACCAAGTCCCAAAGGGGAAATGGTTAACCAGAAGCTGGGGGAAATGGTTAACCAAAAGTTGCAAAAATGATTAAAAGGGGTGAAATGATTAACCAGGAGGCTGAAGCAATGTGCCGCGGTGAAGTCTGAAAGAGGGAAAGGTTGACCAGAAAGCATTAAACAAAAGTGGCAACATTTTTTAAAAATTGGCAAATGGTTAACCAGAATCCCAAAAGAATGCTCACAGACTAAGTCCCAAAGGGGAAATGGTTAACCAGAAGCTGGGTGAAATGGTTAACCAAAAGTTACAAAAATGATTAAAAGGGGTGAAATGATCAACCAGAAGTCGAAAACAATGTGCGGCGATGAAGTCCTAAGGTGGAAAAGTTACCCAGAAGGCAGGGAAATGATCAAACGAAAGCAGCCAAAAAATTATTAAAAGAGGGGAACTGATGAACCAAAAGATGAGAAACGGCCCGCAGAGACTAAGTCCAAAACGGGAACTGGTGAACCGGAAATGATTAACCAAAAACTAAGTCCGAAGAGGGAACTGGTAAACCAGAACTGAGTAACCAGATTTTTAAAATTAATTATAAATGGGGAAACGATTGAGCAAAAGGCGGAAATTAAGTCACAGGGACCAGGTCCGAAAGGGCAAGAGGTTACCCCGTAGGGGGCATTCGTCAACTCAATCTGAAAATTTTGGAGGCAAATCTGACCAAAATGCGGAAATCGGACCACACCGCGAGGGGCGCCATTCGACGGGGCAGGGGTAGACGCGTCGAACGGTGCCTGAAGGTCCCGGCTGCGACACGTGAGTCCGGAGATATGGCCAGTCAAAGTCTGATGGGAGGTACCGAAGCCGAAAAATCGAAACGCGTTTGCGGCGATTCGGTGTCAGAAAGTCGGTCACGAATTCAAATTCGTCCCGCTGATTCGCCAATTGCCAGCCGGTTCCGGGGGGATTGGCGGGGTACCTGCAGGATAGTAAGAGGTGGCATGTCGAGACTTAGCCTGTTTACCAGACTTGTGTCCAGCGCCTCCAGGTCTGCAGAGACCGACCCGGGCTGCCGCCCAACCGACTTTTAAGCCTTTTGGGAGTGGGAATTTTTCCCATTTTTCCCCATTTTTCGGGTTTTTTGGTCGGGCTTGAAAACGGCGGCCCCGAGGCCTCCCGGGGCTGGCGGGCTTCGGCTCCCTTGCGAGAGGGTCCGAATTCCACCCGTTTAAGCCCAGAAAGGAGTTCGGAAGTCAGTCGGTCGAGGGAACCCCTTCGGAAGTCCGACGGGGATGGATTCGGCCGGCGTTTCGGATCTCCGGTCAGAGGATTCCCCCCCTGGGCGGGGGGGTGCGAGTAGCTGCCGGCAAACGGTCCCTTGCACTTGTGGCACAAAAAGTCCGAGCACAGGTTAATGAGTTGGCCGCGGAAGCCCCTATGCCGAAATGAGAAAGCCCCCGTTGCGGGGATTTAGTGACGCATCTGCGGCCGGAGGTGGGAGGCCGTCCTGCCGAATTGACACTTGTCATTCGGGCACCTAGGGATTGGTCGGGTACCCGGAGATTTTCGAGAACACGATTTTCAGAGCTTTCTCTGACAGCCCAGGTGCACTTTAAGAGTGCCTGAAAAAGTGACACTTGGCAAAAGGCTCTCAATTTCAAAGCGGAGACCTTTACAAGAGCACTCGGAAGTCACCTGTCAGCATTTAAAGCTACATCAGGCGGCAATTTTCGAACTCTTTGTCAGTCTGAAATCGTGTTGAGCCTCGACAGCGTCGGGCTCAGGCAGGAGGAGCTTGCCAGCAGAGAGAGGCTCACCATGGATTGCTGGTGGATGCTTTTCGAAAACATATACACATTATATTATATTATAATAATATAAAGAAAAAAAAGAGTTTCTCAAAATCTCTGTGACACTTTGCAGATTTTTTTGAAAGCCAATAAAGAGAACTCTTTAACTTGAAAGTCACCTGTGCCGGCATAGCGATGACTTTTAAAACAGGTTGACACTTTCGAGCCGCGGCGGCTCTGAATCACCCCAGACACCAAGTGTGTTTGTGGGCAAGGCACCGCGGCCGGTGGGCTGCTTTTATAATAACGGGCACGCAGACTTTTTGAGAGGAATCGGTACTCTCTTCCGATCGATTTGGCGACTCGCGTCCGACATGGGAGGGCCCGAGCGGTCCAGCCAAGGCTGGTGTTCAGGCTCGTCAGGTTCCTCTCTCTGTCCCAAGTGGCAGACGGACAGTTTTAAAAGTCAGTGGGTTTTGTCGGCACGACTCTCCTGTTCACCCGCTGGCGTATTGCTCTCTTGTGAGGCCGAGAAGTCCACCTGTGTTGTCTAACAGAGGTCCGATTCAAGCTCCAGAGCCCGGGTGTCTGCCGTCTCGAGTGGAGCGGGAATGTGCACAGCAAGTCCCGTTCTGGTAGCTGAACACGAGATTTCTCTAGCAACTGAGCACCAAAACACGTCACCCTTTTAGAGCTGGAGGGCTGAGTGTGTGCATGTATCTTGAACGCTATGGTTTGCAAACTCCAGTCGGACCTGGCACACCAACCTCTCCCCTGTCACGGGCAGGGGGGGGAAGGCCATGTGTGCCCAGCAGACACGACGAAGGCGGCTAGAAAGGGTCACTGTAGCTTAACCACCCAAGCGTGTCCGTGACCTTAACGGTCTGTGCCTGGCAAAAGGTGGGCTCCTTTCGACTTTTGTTTGTTGCTGGCTGTCTGTCATGCATTACCGCTTGCAAGCCCAGGTTGGAACCGGCGCCAACCTCCCTCGTCATGGTGGGGGGAGGCCATGTGCCCAGCCCGACGGTGGCTGCAAAGGCCCATTGTAGCTTTACCCCAAGCGTGTACATGACTTCGTATCGGCCGTCCCCGTCGGCTCAGCTAATGCGACACGTAACACACACACAGTCACTTGAGCAAACGACTTGTGTGTACTACAACTCGAGAGAGTGAG
>NW_027139509.1:130000-137500 GCF_035084215.1 Heptranchias perlo | reverse complement strand
TTGGTCAGGCCCACTCGGAGGCGGATAACTCCGGAACGCCGAGGCCGATTTCCTCCGGGTATGGCTCGTTGCGTGCGGCAGGAGGCGGCGCAGCGTACGGTACCGAGCACTCGGAGATGCGGTGCTGCCCGCCGGAGTGACAGCGAAAGGCTGCGCACCGCTTTCCGCCTGGTAACTCGGCGTCCGTGAGACCGACCGACTCCGCTTTAGCACCGGAGCTAGAGTGGGGCAAGGGGCACCGAAGGGTACCGGAACGATCACGTTCGCATACCGGGAAGTCGAGTGACGGGCCGCTGAAAGCGAGCAGGGTGCCACCGCTCGGGGCCCCGGTTTGTCCGTCCCACCCGGAGGCCCATATCTCCGGAAGGCACAGGCCGATTTCCTCCGGGTATGGCTCGTTGTGTGCGGCCGGACCAGGCGCAGCGGACGGTACCGAGCACTGGGAGGTGCGATGCTGCCCGCCGGAGTGACAGCGAAAGGCTGCGCACCGCTTTCCGCCTGCTAACTCGGCGTCCGTGAGACCGACCGACTCCGCTTTACCGCCGGAGCTAGAGTGGGGCAAGGGGCACGGTTGAGTACCGGAAGGATGACGTTCGCACACCGGGAAGTCGACTAGCGGGCCGCCGAAAGCGAGCTCGGGGCCCCGGTTTGTCCGTCCCACCCGGAGGCCCATATCTCCGGAAGGCACAGGCCGATTTCCACCGGGTATGGCTCGTTGTGTGCGGCCGGACCAGGCGCAGCGGACGGTACCGAGCACTCGGAGGTCGGGCGCTGCCCGCCGGAGGTACAGCGAAAGGCTGCAAACCACTTTCCGCCGCCTCCCTCCGCGGGCGTGAGACCGACGGTCGTCGGGTTTAGTTCCGCGGCTAGAGCAGGACGAGGGGCAGCGAACGGTACCGGAACGAACCCGGTCGCACACCGGGAAGTCGAGTGCCGGGTCTCGAAACGGAGCCGGGTCGGCCCAGTTTAAAACGGAGAAGAGAGTGCTGCCCTCTGCGGGTGAAAACATGGAAGTACGTTGGTTAATGATTTCCAGTTCACCCCGCTTGGTCAGGCCCACTCGGAGGCGGATAACTCCGGAACGCCGAGGCCGATTTCCTCCGGGTATGGCTCGTTGCGTGCGGCAGGAGGAGGCGCAGCGTTCGGTACCGAGCACTCGGAGGTGCGGTGCTGCCCGCCGGAGTGACAGCGAAAGGCTGCGCACCCCTTTCCGCCTGCTAACTCGGCGTCCGTGAGACCGACCGACTCCGCTTTAGCACCGGAGCTAGAGTGGGGCAAGGGGCACCGAAGGGTACCGGAACGATGACGTTCGCACACCGGGAAGTCGAGTGCCGGGCCGCCGAAAGCGAGCAGGGTGCCACCGCTCGGGGCCCCGGTTTGTCCGTCCCACCCGGAGGCCCATATCTCCGGAAGGCACAGGCCGATTTCCTCCGGGTATGGCTCGTTGTGTGCGGCCGGACCAGGCGCAGCGGACGGTACCGAGCACTCGGAGGTCGGGCGCTGCCCGCCGGAGGTACAGCGAAAGGCTGCAAACCACTTTCCGCCGCCTCCCTCCGCGGGCGTGAGACCGACGGTCGTCGGGTTTAGTTCCGCGGCTAGAGCAGGACGAGGGGCAGCGAACGGTACCGGAACGAACCCGGTCGCACACCGGGAAGTCGAGTGCCGGGTCTCGAAACGGAGCCGGGTCGGCCCAGTTTAAAACGGAGAAGAGAGTGCTGCCCTCTGCGGGTGAAAACATGGAAGTACGTTGGTTAATGATTTCCAGTTCACCCCGCTTGGTCAGGCCCACTCGGAGGCGGATAACTCCGGAACGCCGAGGCCGATTTCCTCCGGGTATGGCTCGTTGCGTGCGGCAGGAGGAGGCGCAGCGTTCGGTACCGAGCACTCGGAGGTGCGGTGCTGCCCGCCGGAGTGACAGCGAAAGGCTGCGCACCCCTTTCCGCCTGCTAACTCGGCGTCCGTGAGACCGACCGACTCCGCTTTAGCACCGGAGCTAGAGTGGGGCAAGGGGCACCGAAGGGTACCGGAACGATGACGTTCGCACACCGGGAAGTCGAGTGCCGGGCCGCCGAAAGCGAGCAGGGTGCCACCGCTCGGGGCCCCGGTTTGTCCGTCCCACCCGGAGGCCCATATCTCCGGAAGGCACAGGCCGATTTCCTCCGGGTATGGCTCGTTGCGTGCGGCCGGACCAGGCGCAGCGGACGGTACCGAGCACTCGGAGGTCGGGCGCTGCCCGCCGGAGGTACAGCGAAAGGCTGCAAACCACTTTCCGCCGCCTCCCTCCGCGGGCGTGAGACCGACGGTCGTCGGGTTTGTTTCCGCGGCTAGAGCAGGACGAGGGGCAGCGAACGGTACCGGAAGGAACCCGGTCGCACACCGGGAAGTCGACTAGCGGGCCGCCGAAAGCGAGCACGGGGCCCCGGTTTGTCCGTCCCACCCGGAGGCCCATATCTCTGGAAGGCACAGGCCGATTTCCACCGGGTATGGCTCGTTGTGTGCGGCAGGACCAGGCGCAGCGGACGGTACCGAGCACTCGGAGGTCGGGCGCTGCCCGCCGGAGGTACAGCGAAAGGCTGCAAACCACTTTCCGCCACCTCCCTCCGCGGGCGTGAGACCGACGGTCGTCGGGTTTGTCTCCGCGGCTAGAGCAGGACGAGGGGCAGCGAACGGTACCGGAACGAACCCGGTCGCACACCGGGAAGTCGACCAGCGGGCCGCCGAAAGCGTGCTCGGGTCCCCGGTTTGTCTGTCCCACCCGGAGGCTGATATCTGAGGAAGTCCGAGGCCGATTTCCTCCGGCTAACTCGGCGGGCAATGTGTCCCCCCCCCACCATCTTCGGCTGATTACCGTGGCTGGACCGGATCAAGGAGCAACGGAACCGTGCCAGAACGACGTCGGTCGGACGGCGTGAACTGATAGTGCCGAGGCCGGAAACCGAGCCGGAAATGTGCACCGATTTATTGGTCCCACTCGCAGGCCCATATCTCCGGAAGGCCGAGGCCGATTTCCTCCGGGTATGGTTCGCTGCGTGCAGCCGGAAGGGGAGCAGCGGACGGCACTGAGCAGCCGGAGGTGCGGCGCTGCCCGCCGGAGCTGCAAGCGAAAGGCTGCGCACCGCTTTCCGCTGGCTAACTCGGCGGCCGTCAGGCCGACCGACTCCGCTTCAGCACGGGAGCTGGAGTCGGGCAAGGGGCACCGAAGGGTACCGGAAGGATCACGTTCGGACACCGGGAAGTCGAGTGCCGGGCCGCCGAAAGCGAGCTCGGGGCCCCGGTTTGTCCGTCCCACCCGGAGGCCCATATCTCGAGAAGGCACAGGCCGATTTCCTCCGGGTTTGGCTCGCTGCGTGCGGCCGGACGAGGCGCAGCGAACGGTACCGAGCACTCGGAGGTGCGGCGCTGCCCGCCGGAGGTACAGCGAAAGGCTGCAAACCGCTTTCCGCCTCCTCTCCCCTCGGGCGTGAGACCGACGGTCGTCTGGTTTGCTTCCGCGGCAAGAGCAGGACGAGGGGCACCGAGCGGTACCAGAACGAACCCGGTCGCACACCGGGATGTCGAGTGCCCGGCCCAAACCCGCTACCCCCCCCCCCACCCGAAAGCGAGCCACGGTTTGTGGATTAAAAGTGAAGCGGCAAAGATTTGTAAAACAGCGTGAAATGATGAACCAGAAGCCCAAAGTAATGGTGGGAATAAAAGTTCCGAAATGTGAAATGGTGAACCAGAAGTTGTGTGAACTGTTTAACCCAAAGTGGCAAAAATGGATTAAAAGGGGTGAAATGATCGACCGCAAAGCAGGGCAAGCATTAAACAAAAGCAGCAGCATTTTTTAAAAAGGGACAAATGGTTTACCAGAATCCCAAAAGAATGCTCAGAGACTTAAGTGCCAAAGGGGAAATGGTTAACCAGTAGCTGGGTGAACTGTTTAACCAAAAGTGGGAAAAAGGATTAAAAGGGGTGAAATGATTAACCAGAAGGCGAAAGCAATGTGCCGCGTCAAAGTCCTAAAGGGGAAAAGGTTGACCATAAAGCAGGGAAATGATTAAACCAAAGCAGAAAAATTCAGTAAAAAGGGGCAAATGGTTAACCAGAAGTTGGGTGAACTGCTTAACCAAAAGTGGGAAAGAGGATTAAAAGGGGAGAAATGTTGAACCAGATGTCGAAAACAATGCGCGGCGATGAAGTCTGAAAGAGGAAAAGGTTGACCGCAAAGCAGGGAAAGGATTAAACAGAAGCAGCAATATCTTTTAAAAAGGGACAAATGGTGAACCAGAATCCCAAAAGAATGCTCAGAGACTTAAGTCCCAAAGGGGCAAATGGTTAACCAGAAGCTGGGTGAACTGTTTAACCAAAAGTGGGAAAAAGGATTAAAAGGGGTGAAATGATTAACCAGAAGGCGAAAGCAAAGTGCGGCGGCGAAGTCCTAAAGGAGAAAAGGTTGACCAGAAAGCAGGGAAACGATTAAACAAAAGCGGCAACATTTTTTAAAAAGTGGCAAATGGTTAACCAGAATCCCAAAATAATGCTCAGAGACTTAAGTCCCAAAGGGGCAAATGGTTAACCAGAAGCTGGGTGAACTGTTTAACCAAAAGTGGGAAAAAGGATTAAAATGTTGTGAAATGATTAACCAGAAGGCGAAAGCAAAGTGCGGCGGCGAAGTCCTAAAGGGGAAAAGGTTGACCATAAAGCAGGGAAATGATTAAACAAAAGCAGAAAAATTCAGTAAGAAGGGGCAAATGGTTAACCAGAAGCTGGTTGAACTGCTTAACCAAAAGTGGCAAAAAGGATTGAAAGGGGAGAAATGTTTAACCGGATGTCGTAAACAAGGTGCGGCGATGAAGTCGGAAAGAGGAAAAGGTTGACCAGAAAGCAGGGAAAGCATTAAACAAAAGCAGCAACATTTTTTAAAAAGTGGCAAATGGTTAACCAGAATCCCAAAAGAATGCTCAGAGACTTAAGTCCCAAAGGGGAAATGGTGAACCAGAAGCTGGGTGAACTGGTGAACCAAAAGTGGGAAAAAGGATTAAAAGGGGAGAAATGTTTAACCAGAAGGCAAAAGCAAAGTGCGGCGGCGAAGTCCAAAAGGGGAAAAGGTTGACAAGAAAGCAGGGAAATGATTAAACCAAAGCGGAAAAATTCAGTAAAATGGGGCAAATGGTTAACCAGAAGCTGGGTGAAATGGTTAACCAAAAGTGGCAAAAAAAGATTTAAAGGGGAAAAATGATTAACCAGAAGTCGACAACAATGCGCGGCGATGAAGTCTGAAAGGGGAAAAGGTTGACCACATAGCAGGGAAACGATTAAACAAAAGCGGCAAAATTTTTAAAAAAGTGGCAAATGATTAACCAGAATCCCAAAAGAATGCTCAGGGACTAAGTCCCAAAGGGGAAATGGTTAACCAGAAGCTGGGGGAAATGGTTAACCAAAAGTTGCAAAAATGATTAAAAGGGGTGAAATGATCAACCAGAAGTCGAAAATTATGTGCGGCGGTGAAGTCTGAAAGAGGGAAAGGTTGACCAGAAAGCATTAAACAAAAGTGGCAACATTTTAAAAAAATTGGCAAATGGTTAACCAGAATCCCAAAAGAATGCTCAGAGACTAAGTCCCAAAGGGGAAATGGTTAACCAGAAGCTGGGGGAAATGGTTAACCAAAAGTTGCAAAAATGATTAAAAGGGGTGAAATGATTAACCAGGAGGCTAAAGCAATGTGCTGCGGTGAAGTCCTAAAGGGGAAAAGGTTGACCAGAAAGCAGGGAAAGCATTAAACAAAAGCGGCAACATTTTTTAAAAAGTGGCAAATGATTAACCAGAATCCCAAAAGAATGCTCAGAGACCAAGTCCCAAAGGGGAAATGGTTAACCAGAAGCTGGGGGAAATGGTTAACCAAAAGTTGCAAAAATGATTAAAAGGGGTGAAATGATTAACCAGGAGGCTGAAGCAATGTGCCGCGGTGAAGTCCTAAAGGGGAAAAGGTTGACCACAAAGCAGGGAAAGCATTAAACAAAAGCGGCAACATTTTTAAAAAAGTGGCAAATGATTAACCAGAATCCCAAAAGAATGCTCAGAGACTAAGTCCCAAAGGGGAAATGGTTAACCAGAAGCTGGGGGAAATGGTTAACCAAAAGTTGCAAAAATGATTAAAAGGGGTGAAATGATTAACCAGGAGGCTAAAGCAATGTGCCGCGGTGAAGTCTGAAAGAGGGAAAGGTTGACCAGAAAGCATTAAACAAAAGTGGCAACATTTTTAAAAAATTGGCAAATGATTAACCAGAATCCCAAAAGAATGCTCAGAGACTAAGTCCCAAAGGGGAAATGGTTAACCAGAAGCTGGGGGAAATGGTTAACCAAAAGTTGCAAAAATGATTAAAAGGGGTGAAATGATTAACCAGGAGGCTGAAGCAATGTGCCGCGGTGAAGTCTGAAAGAGGGAAAGGTTGACCAGAAAGCATTAAACAAAAGTGGCAACATTTTTAAAAAAGTGGCAAATGATTAACCAGAATCCCAAAAGAATGCTCAGAGACCAAGTCCCAAAGGGGAAATGGTTAACCAGAAGCTGGGGGAAATGGTTAACCAAAAGTTGCAAAAATGATTAAAAGGGGTGAAATGATTAACCAGGAGGCTGAAGCAATGTGCCGCGGTGAAGTCTGAAAGAGGGAAAGGTTGACCAGAAAGCATTAAACAAAAGTGGCAACATTTTTTAAAAATTGGCAAATGATTAACCAGAATCCCAAAAGAATGCTCAGAGACCAAGTCCCAAAGGGGAAATGGTTAACCAGAAGCTGGGGGAAATGGTTAACCAAAAGTTGCAAAAATGATTAAAAGGGGTGAAATGATTAACCAGGAGGCTGAAGCAATGTGCCGCGGTGAAGTCTGAAAGAGGGAAAGGTTGACCAGAAAGCATTAAACAAAAGTGGCAACATTTTTTAAAAATTGGCAAATGGTTAACCAGAATCCCAAAAGAATGCTCACAGACTAAGTCCCAAAGGGGAAATGGTTAACCAGAAGCTGGGTGAAATGGTTAACCAAAAGTTACAAAAATGATTAAAAGGGGTGAAATGATCAACCAGAAGTCGAAAACAATGTGCGGCGATGAAGTCCTAAGGTGGAAAAGTTACCCAGAAGGCAGGGAAATGATCAAACGAAAGCAGCCAAAAAATTATTAAAAGAGGGGAACTGATGAACCAAAAGATGAGAAACTCCAAAACGGGAACTGGTGAACCGGAAATGATTAACCAAAAACTAAGTCCGAAGAGGGAACTGGTAAACCAGAACTGAGTAACCCGATTTTTAAAATTAATTATAAATGGGGAAACGATTGAGCAAAAGGCGGAAATTAAGTCACAGGGACCAGGTCCGAAAGGGCAAGAGGTTACCCCGTAGGGGGCATTCGTCAACTCAATCTGAAAATTTTGGAGGCAAATCTGACCAAAATGCGGAAATCGGACCACACCGCGAGGGGCGCCATTCGACGGGGCAGGGGTAGACGCGTCGAACGGTGCCTGA
>NW_027139509.1:110000-117500 GCF_035084215.1 Heptranchias perlo | reverse complement strand
AAGTCGAGTGCCGGGTCTCGAAACGGAGCCGGGTCGGCCCAATTTGAAAACGGAGAATAGAGTGCTGCCCTCTGCGGGTGAAAACCTGGAAGTACGTTGGTTAATGATTTCCAGTTCACCCCGCTTGGTCAGGCCCACTCGGAGGCGGATAACTCCGGAACGCCGAGGCCGATTCCTCCGGGTATGGCTCGTTGCGTGCGGCAGGAGGCGGCGCAGCGTACGGTACCGAGCACTCGGAGATGCGGTGCTGCCCGCCGGAGTGACAGCGAAAGGCTGCGCACCGCTTTCCGCCTGGTAACTCGGCGTCCGTGAGACCGACCGACTCCGCTTTAGCACCGGAGCTAGAGTGGGGCAAGGGGCACCGAAGGGTACCGGAACGATCACGTTCGCATACCGGGAAGTCGAGTGACGGGCCGCTGAAAGCGAGCAGGGTGCCACCGCTCGGGGCCCCGGTTTGTCCGTCCCACCCGGAGGCCCATATCTCCGAAGGCACAGGCCGATTTCCTCCGGGTATGGCTCGTTGTGTGCGGCCGGACCAGGCGCAGCGGACGGTACCGAGCACTGGGAGGTGCGATGCTGCCCGCCGGAGTGACAGCGAAAGGCTGCGCACCGCTTTCCGCCTGCTAACTCGGCGTCCGTGAGACCGACCGACTCCGCTTTACCGCCGGAGCTAGAGTGGGGCAAGGGGCACGGTTGAGTACCGGAAGGATGACGTTCGCACACCGGGAAGTCGACTAGCGGGGCCGCCGAAAGCGCGAGCTCGAGGGCCCCCGGTTTGTCCGTCCCACCCGGAGGGCCCATATCTCCGGAAGGCACAGGCCGATTTCCACCGGGTATGGCTTCGTTGTGTGCGGCCGGACCAGGCGCAGCGGACGGTACCGAGCACTCGGAGGTCGGGCGCTGCCCGCCGGAGGTACAGCGAAAGGCTGCAAACCACTATTCCGCCGCCTCCCTCCGCGGGCGTGAGACCGACGGTCGTTCGTCGGTTTAGTTCCGCGGCTAGAGCAGGACGAGGGGCAGCGAACGGTACCGGAACGAACCCGGTCGCACACCGGGAAGTCGTAGTGCCGGGTCTCGAAAACGGAGCCGGGTCGGCCCAGTTTAAAACGGAGAAAGAGAGTGCTGCCCTCTGCGGGTGAAACATGGAAGTACGTTGGTTAATGATTTCCAGTTCACCCCGCTTGGTCAGGCCCACTCGGAGGCGGATAACTCCGGAACGCCGAGGCCGATTTCCTCCGGGTATTGGCTCGTTTGCGTGCGGCAGGAGGAGGCGCAGCGTTCGGTACCGAGCACTCGGAGGTGCGGTGCTGCCCGCCGGAGTGACAGCGAAAGGCTGCGCACACCCCTTTCCGCCTGCTAACTCGGCGTCCGTGAGACCGACCGACTCCGCTTTAGCACCGGAGCTAGAGTGGGGCAAGGGGCACCGAAGGGTACCGGACGATGACGTTTCGCACACCGGGAAGTCGAGTGCCGGGCCGCCGAAAGCGAGCAGGGTGCCACCGCTCGGGGCCCCGGTTTGTCCGTCCCACCCGGAGGCCCATATCTCCGAAGGCACAGGCCGATTTCCTCCGGGTATGGCTCGTTGTGTGCGGCCGGACCAGGCGCAGCGAGACTGGTAACCGAGCACTCGGAGGTCGGGCGCTGCCCGCCGGAGGTACAGCGAAAGGCTGCAAACCACTTTCCGCCGCCTCCCTCCGCGGGCGTGAGACCGACGGTCGTCGGGTTTAGTTCCGCGGCTAGAGCAGGACGAGGGGCAGCGAACGGTACCGGAACGAACCCGGTCGCACACCGGGAAGTCGAGTGCCGGTCTCGAAACGGAGCCGGGTCGGCCCAGTTTAAAACGGAGAAGAGAGTGCTGCCCTCTGCGGTGAAAACATGGAAGTACGTTGGTTAATGATTTCCAGTTCACCCCGCTTGGTCAGGCCCACTCGGAGGCGGATAACTCCGGAACGCCGAGGCCGATTT
Organism: Heptranchias perlo; assembly: GCF_035084215.1. NCBI lineage: Eukaryota > Metazoa > Chordata > Chondrichthyes > Hexanchiformes > Hexanchidae > Heptranchias > Heptranchias perlo. The sequence goes on along the minus strand of NW_027139509.1, from coordinate 115,535 downwards.
CCTCCGGGTATGGCTCGTTGCGTGCGGCAGGAGGAGGCGCAGCGTTCGGTACCGAGCACTCGGAGGTGCGGTGCTGCCCGCCGGAGTGACAGCGAAAGGCTGCGCACCCCTTTCCGCCTGCTAACTCGGCGTCCGTGAGACCGACCGACTCCGCTTTAGCACCGGAGCTAGAGTGGGGCAAGGGGCACCGAAGGGTACCGGAACGATGACGTTCGCACACCGGGAAGTCGAGTGCCGGGCCGCCGAAAGCGAGCAGGGTGCCACCGCTCGGGGCCCCGGTTTGTCCGTCCCACCCGGAGGCCCATATCTCCGGAAGGCACAGGCCGATTTCCTCCGGGTATGGCTCGTTGCGTGCGGCCGGACCAGGCGCAGCGGACGGTACCGAGCACTCGGAGGTCGGGCGCTGCCCGCCGGAGGTACAGCGAAAGGCTGCAAACCACTTTCCGCCGCCTCCCTCCGCGGGCGTGAGACCGACGGTCGTCGGGTTTGTTTCCGCGGCTAGAGCAGGACGAGGGGCAGCGAACGGTACCGGAAGGAACCCGGTCGCACACCGGGAAGTCGACTAGCGGGCCGCCGAAAGCGAGCACGGGGCCCCGGTTTGTCCGTCCCACCCGGAGGCCCATATCTCTGGAAGGCACAGGCCGATTTCCACCGGGTATGGCTCGTTGTGTGCGGCAGGACCAGGCGCAGCGGACGGTACCGAGCACTCGGAGGTCGGGCGCTGCCCGCCGGAGGTACAGCGAAAGGCTGCAAACCACTTTCCGCCACCTCCCTCCGCGGGCGTGAGACCGACGGTCGTCGGGTTTGTCTCCGCGGCTAGAGCAGGACGAGGGGCAGCGAACGGTACCGGAACGAACCCGGTCGCACACCGGGAAGTCGACCAGCGGGCCGCCGAAAGCGTGCTCGGGTCCCCGGTTTGTCTGTCCCACCCGGAGGCTGATATCTGAGGAAGTCCGAGGCCGATTTCCTCCGGCTAACTCGGCGGGCAATGTGTCCCCCCCCCACCATCTTCGGCTGATTACCGTGGCTGGACCGGATCAAGGAGCAACGGAACCGTGCCAGAACGACGTCGGTCGGACGGCGTGAACTGATAGTGCCGAGGCCGGAAACCGAGCCGGAAATGTGCACCGATTTATTGGTCCCACTCGCAGGCCCATATCTCCGGAAGGCCGAGGCCGATTTCCTCCGGGTATGGTTCGCTGCGTGCAGCCGGAAGGGGAGCAGCGGACGGCACTGAGCAGCCGGAGGTGCGGCGCTGCCCGCCGGAGCTGCAAGCGAAAGGCTGCGCACCGCTTTCCGCTGGCTAACTCGGCGGCCGTCAGGCCGACCGACTCCGCTTCAGCACGGGAGCTGGAGTCGGGCAAGGGGCACCGAAGGGTACCGGAAGGATCACGTTCGGACACCGGGAAGTCGAGTGCCGGGCCGCCGAAAGCGAGCTCGGGGCCCCGGTTTGTCCGTCCCACCCGGAGGCCCATATCTCGAGAAGGCACAGGCCGATTTCCTCCGGGTTTGGCTCGCTGCGTGCGGCCGGACGAGGCGCAGCGAACGGTACCGAGCACTCGGAGGTGCGGCGCTGCCCGCCGGAGGTACAGCGAAAGGCTGCAAACCGCTTTCCGCCTCCTCTCCCCTCGGGCGTGAGACCGACGGTCGTCTGGTTTGCTTCCGCGGCAAGAGCAGGACGAGGGGCACCGAGCTGGTACCAGAACGAACCCGGTCGCACACCGGGATGTCGAGTGCCCGGCCCAAACCCGCTACCCCCCCCCCACCCGAAAGCGAGCCACGGTTTGTGGATTAAAAGTGAAGCGGCAAAGATTTGTAAAACAGCGTGAAATGATGAACCAGAAGCCCAAAGTAATGGTGGGAATAAAAGTTCCGAAATGTGAAATGGTGAACCAGAAGTTGTGTGAACTGTTTAACCCAAAGTGGCAAAAATGGATTAAAAGGGGTGAAATGATCGACCGCAAAGCAGGGCAAGCATTAAACAAAAGCAGCAGCATTTTTTAAAAAGGGACAAATGGTTTACCAGAATCCCAAAAGAATGCTCAGAGACTTAAGTCCCAAAGGGGAAATGGTTAACCAGTAGCTGGGTGAACTGCTTAACCCAAAGTGGGAAAAAGGATAAAAAAGGGGTGAACTGATCAACCAGAAGTCGACAACAATGTGCGGCGATTAAGTCTGAAAGAGGGAAAGGTTGACCGGAAAGCAGGGAAATGATTAAACAAAAGCAGAAAAATTCAGTAAAAAGGGGCAAGTGGTGAACCAGAAGTTGGGTGAACTGCTTAACCAAAAGTGGGAAAGAGGATTAAAAGGGGAGAAATGTTGAACCAGATGTCGAAAACAATGCGCGGCGATGAAGTCTGAAAGAGGAAAAGGTTGACCGCAAAGCAGGGAAAGGATTAAACAGAAGCAGCAATATCTTTTAAAAAGGGACAAATGGTGAACCAGAATCCCAAAAGAATGCTCAGAGACTTAAGTCCCAAAGGGGCAAATGGTTAACCAGAAGCTGGGTGAACTGTTTAACCAAAAGTGGGAAAAAGGATTAAAATGTTGTGAAATGATTAACCAGAAGGCGAAAGCAAAGTGCGGCGGCGAAGTCCTAAAGGGGAAAAGGTTGACCATAAAGCAGGGAAATGATTAAACAAAAGCGGAAAAATTCAGTAAGAAGGGGCAAATGGTTAACCAGAAGTTGGGTGAACTGCTTAACCAAAAGTGGGAAAAAGGATTAAAAGGGGAGAAATGTTTAACCAGATGTCGAAAACAATGCGCGGCGATGAAGTCTGAAAGAGGAATAGGTCGACCGCAAAGCAGGGAAATGATTAAACAAAAGCAGAAAAATTCAGTAAAAAGGGGCAAATGGTGAACCAGAAGCTGGGTGAACTGCTTAACCAAAAGTGGGAAAAAGGATTAAAAGGGGAGAAATGTTGAACCAGATGTCGAAAACAAGGTGCGGCGATGAAGTCTGAAAGAGGAATAGGTCGACCGCAAAGCAGGGAAAGGTTTAATCAAAAGCAGCAATATCTTTTAAAAAGGGACAAATGGTGAACCAGAATCACAAAAGAATGCTCAGAGACTTAAGTCCCAAAGGGGAAATGGTTAACCAGTAGCTGGGTGAACTGTCCAACCCAAAGTGGGAAAAAGGATTAAAAGGGGTGAAATGATTAACCAGGAGGCTAAAGCAATGTGCCGCGGTGAAGTCCTAAAGGGGAAAAGGTTGACCAGAAAGCAGGGAAAGCATTAAACAAAAGCGGCAACATTTTTTAAAAAGTGGCAAATGGTTAACCAGAATCCCAAAAGAATGCTCAGAGACTTAAGTCCCAAAGGGGAAATGGTGAACCAGAAGCTGGGTGAACTGGTGAACCAAAAGTGGGAAAAAGGATTAAAAGGGGAGAAATGATTAACCAGGAGGCTGAAGCAATGTGCCGCGGTGAAGTCCTAAAGGGTAAAAGGTTGACAAGAAAGCAGGGAAATGATTAAACCAAAGCGGAAAAATTCAGTATAATGGGGCAAATGGTTAACCAGAAGCTGGGTGAAATGGTTAACCAAAAGTGGCAAAAAAAGATTTAAAGGGGAAAAATGATTAACCAGAAGTCGACAACAATGCTCGGCGATGAAGTCTGAAAGGGGAAAAGGTTGACCAGAAAGCAGGGAAACGATTAAACAAAAGCGGCAACATTTTTTAAAAAGTGGCAAATGGTTAACCAGAATCCCAAAAGAATGCTCAGAGACTAAGTCCCAAAGGGGAAATGGTTAACCAGAAGCTGGGGGAAATGGTTAACCAAAAGTTGCAAAAATGATTAAAAGGGGTGAAATGATTAACCAGGAGGCTGAAGCAATGTGCCGCGGTGAAGTCCTAAAGGGGAAAAGGTTGACCACAAAGCAGGGAAAGCATTAAACAAAAGCGGCAACATTTTTTAAAAATTGGCAAATGATTAACCAGAATCCCAAAAGAATGCTCAGAGACTAAGTCCCAAAGGGGAAATGGTTAACCAGAAGCAGGGGGAAATGGTTAACCAAAAGTTGCAAAAATGATTAAAAGGGGTGAAATGATTAACCAGGAGGCTGAAGCAATGTGCCGCGGTGAAGTCCTAAAGGGGAAAAGGTTGACCACAAAGCAGGGAAAGCATTAAACAAAAGCGGCAACATTTTTAAAAAAGTGGCAAATGATTAACCAGAATCCCAAAAGAATGCTCAGAGACTAAGTCCCAAAGGGGAAATGGTTAACCAGAAGCTGGGGGAAATGGTTAACCAAAAGTTGCAAAAATGATTAAAAGGGGTGAAATGATTAACCAGGAGGCTAAAGCAATGTGCCGCGGTGAAGTCTGAAAGAGGGAAAGGTTGACCAGAAAGCATTAAACAAAAGTGGCAACATTTTAAAATAATTGGCAAATGGTTAACCAGAATCCCAAAAGAATGCTCAGAGACTAAGTCCCAAAGGGGAAATGGTTAACCAGAAGCTGGGGGAAATGGTTAACCAAAAGTTGCAAAAATGATTAAAAGGGGTGAAATGATTAACCAGGAGGCTAAAGCAATGTGCCGCGGTGAAGTCCTAAAGGGGAAAAGGTTGACCAGAAAGCAGGGAAAGCATTAAACAAAAGCGGCAACATTTTTTAAAAAGTGGCAAATGGTTAACCAGAATCCCAAAAGAATGCTCAGAGACCAAGTCCCAAAGGGGAAATGGTTAACCAGAAGCTGGGGGAAATGGTTAACCAAAAGTTGCAAAAATGATTAAAAGGGGTGAAATGATTAACCAGGAGGCTGAAGCAATGTGCCGCGGTGAAGTCTGAAAGAGGGAAAGGTTGACCAGAAAGCATTAAACAAAAGTGGCAACATTTTTTAAAAATTGGCAAATGGTTAACCAGAATCCCAAAAGAATGCTCACAGACTAAGTCCCAAAGGGGAAATGGTTAACCAGAAGCTGGGTGAAATGGTTAACCAAAAGTTACAAAAATGATTAAAAGGGGTGAAATGATCAACCAGAAGTCGAAAACAATGTGCGGCGATGAAGTCCTAAGGTGGAAAAGTTACCCAGAAGGCAGGGAAATGATCAAACGAAAGCAGCCAAAAAATTATTAAAAGAGGGGAACTGATGAACCAAAAGATGAGAAACGGCCCGCAGAGACTAAGTCCAAAACGGGAACTGGTGAACCGGAAATGATTAACCAAAAACTAAGTCCGAAGAGGGAACTGGTAAACCAGAACTGAGTAACCCGATTTTTAAAATTAATTATAAATGGGGAAACGATTGAGCAAAAGGCGGAAATTAAGTCACAGGGACCAGGTCCGAAAGGGCAAGAGGTTACCCCGTAGGGGGCATTCGTCAACTCAATCTGAAAATTTTGGAGGCAAATCTGACCAAAATGCGGAAATCGGACCACACCGCGAGGGGCGCCATTCGACGGGGCAGGGGTAGACGCGTCGAACGGTGCCTGAAGGTCCCGGCTGCGACACGTGAGTCCGGAGATATGGCCAGTCAAAGTCTGATGGGAGGTACCGAAGCCGAAAAATCGAAACGCGTTTGCGGCGATTCGGTGTCAG
>NW_027139509.1:90000-97500 GCF_035084215.1 Heptranchias perlo | reverse complement strand
TCACCCCGCTTGGTCAGGCCCACTCGGAGGCGGATAACTCCGGAACGCCGAGGCCGATTTCCTCCGGGTATGGCTCGTTGCGTGCGGCAGGAGGCGGCGCAGCGTACGGTACCGAGCACTCGGAGATGCGGTGCTGCCCGCCGGAGTGACAGCGAAAGGCTGCGCACCGCTTTCCGCCTGGTAACTCGGCGTCCGTGAGACCGACCGACTCCGCTTTAGCACCGGAGCTAGAGTGGGGCAAGGGGCACCGAAGGGTACCGGAACGATCACGTTCGCATACCGGGAAGTCGAGTGACGGGCCGCTGAAAGCGAGCAGGGTGCCACCGCTCGGGGCCCCGGTTTGTCCGTCCCACCCGGAGGCCCATATCTCCGGAAGGCACAGGCCGATTTCCTCCGGGTATGGCTCGTTGTGTGCGGCCGGACCAGGCGCAGCGGACGGTACCGAGCACTGGGAGGTGCGATGCTGCCCGCCGGAGTGACAGCGAAAGGCTGCGCACCGCTTTCCGCCTGCTAACTCGGCGTCCGTGAGACCGACCGACTCCGCTTTACCGCCGGAGCTAGAGTGGGGCAAGGGGCACGGTTGAGTACCGGAAGGATGACGTTCGCACACCGGGAAGTCGACTAGCGGGCCGCCGAAAGCGAGCTCGGGGCCCCGGTTTGTCCGTCCCACCCGGAGGCCCATATCTCCGGAAGGCACAGGCCGATTTCCACCGGGTATGGCTCGTTGTGTGCGGCCGGACCAGGCGCAGCGGACGGTACCGAGCACTCGGAGGTCGGGCGCTGCCCGCCGGAGGTACAGCGAAAGGCTGCAAACCACTTTCCGCCGCCTCCCTCCGCGGGCGTGAGACCGACGGTCGTCGGGTTTAGTTCCGCGGCTAGAGCAGGACGAGGGGCAGCGAACGGTACCGGAACGAACCCGGTCGCACACCGGGAAGTCGAGTGCCGGGTCTCGAAACGGAGCCGGGTCGGCCCAGTTTAAAACGGAGAAGAGAGTGCTGCCCTCTGCGGGTGAAAACATGGAAGTACGTTGGTTAATGATTTCCAGTTCACCCCGCTTGGTCAGGCCCACTCGGAGGCGGATAACTCCGGAACGCCGAGGCCGATTTCCTCCGGGTATGGCTCGTTGCGTGCGGCAGGAGGAGGCGCAGCGTTCGGTACCGAGCACTCGGAGGTGCGGTGCTGCCCGCCGGAGTGACAGCGAAAGGCTGCGCACCCCTTTCCGCCTGCTAACTCGGCGTCCGTGAGACCGACCGACTCCGCTTTAGCACCGGAGCTAGAGTGGGGCAAGGGGCACCGAAGGGTACCGGAACGATGACGTTCGCACACCGGGAAGTCGAGTGCCGGGCCGCCGAAAGCGAGCAGGGTGCCACCGCTCGGGGCCCCGGTTTGTCCGTCCCACCCGGAGGCCCATATCTCCGGAAGGCACAGGCCGATTTCCTCCGGGTATGGCTCGTTGTGTGCGGCCGGACCAGGCGCAGCGGACGGTACCGAGCACTCGGAGGTCGGGCGCTGCCCGCCGGAGGTACAGCGAAAGGCTGCAAACCACTTTCCGCCGCCTCCCTCCGCGGGCGTGAGACCGACGGTCGTCGGGTTTAGTTCCGCGGCTAGAGCAGGACGAGGGGCAGCGAACGGTACCGGAACGAACCCGGTCGCACACCGGGAAGTCGAGTGCCGGGTCTCGAAACGGAGCCGGGTCGGCCCAGTTTAAAACGGAGAAGAGAGTGCTGCCCTCTGCGGGTGAAAACATGGAAGTACGTTGGTTAATGATTTCCAGTTCACCCCGCTTGGTCAGGCCCACTCGGAGGCGGATAACTCCGGAACGCCGAGGCCGATTTCCTCCGGGTATGGCTCGTTGCGTGCGGCAGGAGGAGGCGCAGCGTTCGGTACCGAGCACTCGGAGGTGCGGTGCTGCCCGCCGGAGTGACAGCGAAAGGCTGCGCACCCCTTTCCGCCTGCTAACTCGGCGTCCGTGAGACCGACCGACTCCGCTTTAGCACCGGAGCTAGAGTGGGGCAAGGGGCACCGAAGGGTACCGGAACGATGACGTTCGCACACCGGGAAGTCGAGTGCCGGGCCGCCGAAAGCGAGCAGGGTGCCACCGCTCGGGGCCCCGGTTTGTCCGTCCCACCCGGAGGCCCATATCTCCGGAAGGCACAGGCCGATTTCCTCCGGGTATGGCTCGTTGCGTGCGGCCGGACCAGGCGCAGCGGACGGTACCGAGCACTCGGAGGTCGGGCGCTGCCCGCCGGAGGTACAGCGAAAGGCTGCAAACCACTTTCCGCCGCCTCCCTCCGCGGGCGTGAGACCGACGGTCGTCGGGTTTGTTTCCGCGGCTAGAGCAGGACGAGGGGCAGCGAACGGTACCGGAAGGAACCCGGTCGCACACCGGGAAGTCGACTAGCGGGCCGCCGAAAGCGAGCACGGGGCCCCGGTTTGTCCGTCCCACCCGGAGGCCCATATCTCTGGAAGGCACAGGCCGATTTCCACCGGGTATGGCTCGTTGTGTGCGGCAGGACCAGGCGCAGCGGACGGTACCGAGCACTCGGAGGTCGGGCGCTGCCCGCCGGAGGTACAGCGAAAGGCTGCAAACCACTTTCCGCCACCTCCCTCCGCGGGCGTGAGACCGACGGTCGTCGGGTTTGTCTCCGCGGCTAGAGCAGGACGAGGGGCAGCGAACGGTACCGGAACGAACCCGGTCGCACACCGGGAAGTCGACCAGCGGGCCGCCGAAAGCGTGCTCGGGTCCCCGGTTTGTCTGTCCCACCCGGAGGCTGATATCTGAGGAAGTCCGAGGCCGATTTCCTCCGGCTAACTCGGCGGGCAATGTGTCCCCCCCCCACCATCTTCGGCTGATTACCGTGGCTGGACCGGATCAAGGAGCAACGGAACCGTGCCAGAACGACGTCGGTCGGACGGCGTGAACTGATAGTGCCGAGGCCGGAAACCGAGCCGGAAATGTGCACCGATTTATTGGTCCCACTCGCAGGCCCATATCTCCGGAAGGCCGAGGCCGATTTCCTCCGGGTATGGTTCGCTGCGTGCAGCCGGAAGGGGAGCAGCGGACGGCACTGAGCAGCCGGAGGTGCGGCGCTGCCCGCCGGAGCTGCAAGCGAAAGGCTGCGCACCGCTTTCCGCTGGCTAACTCGGCGGCCGTCAGGCCGACCGACTCCGCTTCAGCACGGGAGCTGGAGTCGGGCAAGGGGCACCGAAGGGTACCGGAAGGATCACGTTCGGACACCGGGAAGTCGAGTGCCGGGCCGCCGAAAGCGAGCTCGGGGCCCCGGTTTGTCCGTCCCACCCGGAGGCCCATATCTCGAGAAGGCACAGGCCGATTTCCTCCGGGTTTGGCTCGCTGCGTGCGGCCGGACGAGGCGCAGCGAACGGTACCGAGCACTCGGAGGTGCGGCGCTGCCCGCCGGAGGTACAGCGAAAGGCTGCAAACCGCTTTCCGCCTCCTCTCCCCTCGGGCGTGAGACCGACGGTCGTCTGGTTTGCTTCCGCGGCAAGAGCAGGACGAGGGGCACCGAGCTGGTACCAGAACGAACCCGGTCGCACACCGGGATGTGGAGTGCCCGGCCCAAACCCGCTACCCCCCCCCCCCCCCCCAACACCCGAAAGCGAGCCCCGGTTTGTGGATTAAAAGTGAAGCGGCAAAGATTTGTAAAACAGCGTGAAATGATGAACCAGAAGCCCAAAGTAATGGTGGGAATAAAAGTTCCAAAATGTGAAATGGTGAACCAGAAGTTGTGTGAACTGTTTAACCCAAAGTGGCAAAAATGGATTAAAAGGGGTGAAATGATCGACCGCAAAGCAGGGGCAAGCATTAAACAAAAGCAGCAGCATTTTTTAAAAAGGGACAAATGGTTTACCAGAATCCCAAAAGAATGCTCAGAGACTTAAGTCCCAAAGGGGAAAATGGTTAACCAGTAGCTGGGTGAACTGCTTAACCCAAAGTGGGAAAAAGGATAAAAAAGGGGTGAACTGATCAACCAGAAGTCGACAACAATGTGCGGCGATTAAGTCTGAAAGAGGGAAAGGTTGACCGGGAAAGCAGGGAAATGATTAAACAAAAGCAGAAAAATTCAGTAAAAAGGGGCAAGTGGTGAACCAGAAGTTGGGTGAACTGCTTAACCAAAAGTGGGAAAGAGGATTAAAAGGGGGAGAAATGTTGAACCAGATGTCGAAAACAATGCGCGGCGATGAAGTCTGAAAGAGGAAAAGGTTGACCGCAAAGCAGGGAAAGGATTAAACAGAAGCAGCAATATCTTTTAAAAAGGGACAAATGGTGAACCAGAATCCCAAAAGAATGCTCAGAGACTTAAGTCCCAAAGGGGCAAATGGTTAACCAGAAGCTGGGTGAACTGTTTAACCAAAAGTGGGAAAAAGGATTAAAATGTTGTGAAATGATTAACCAGAAGCGAAAGCAAAGTGCGGCGGCGAAGTCCTAAAGGGGAAAAGGTTGACCATAAAGCAGGGAAATGATTAAACAAAAGCGGAAAAATTCAGTAAGAAGGGGCAAATGGTTAACCAGAAGTTGGGTGAACTGCTTAACCAAAAGTGGGAAAAAGGATTAAAAGGGGAGAAATGTTTAACCAGATGTCGAAAACAATGCGCGGCGATGAAGTCTGAAAGAGGAATAGGTCGACCGCAAAGCAGGGAAATGATTAAACAAAAGCAGAAAAATTCAGTAAAAAGGGGCAAATGGTGAACCAGAAGCTGGGTGAACTGCTTAACCAAAAGTGGGAAAAAGGATTAAAAGGGGAGAAATGTTGAACCAGATGTCGAAAACAAGGTGCGGCGATGAAGTCTGAAAGAGGAATAGGTCGACCGCAAAGCAGGGAAAGGTTTAATCAAAAGCAGCAATATCTTTTAAAAAGGGACAAATGGTGAACCAGAATCACAAAAGAATGCTCAGAGACTTAAGTCCCAAAGGGGAAATGGTTAACCAGTAGCTGGGTGAACTGTCCAACCCAAAGTGGGAAAAAGGATTAAAAGGGGTGAAATGATTAACCAGGAGGCTAAAGCAATGTGCCGCGGTGAAGTCCTAAAGGGAAAAGGTTGACCAGAAAGCAGGGAAAGCATTAAACAAAAGCGGCAACATTTTTTAAAAAGTGGCAAATGGTTAACCAGAATCCCAAAAGAATGCTCAGAGACTTAAGTCCCAAAGGGGAAATGGTGAACCAGAAGCTGGGTGAACTGGTGAACCAAAAGTGGAAAAAGGATTAAAAGGGGAGAAATGATTAACCAGGAGGCTGAAGCAATGTGCCGCGGTGAAGTCCTAAAGGGTAAAAGGTTGACAAGAAAGCAGGGAAATGATTAAACCAAAGCGGAAAAATTCAGTATAATGGGGCAAAATGGTTAACCAGAAGCTGGGTGAAATGGTTAACCAAAAGTGGCAAAAAAAGATTTAAAGGGGAAAAATGATTAACCAGAAGTCGACAACAATGCTCGGCGATGAAGTCTGAAAGGGGAAAAGGTTGACCAGAAAGCAGGGAAACGATTAAACAAAAGCGGCAACATTTTTTAAAAAGTGGCAAATGGTTAACCAGAATCCCAAAAGAATGCTCAGAGACTAAGTCCCAAAGGGGAAATGGTTAACCAGAAGCTGGGGGAAATGGTTAACCAAAAGTTGCAAAAATGATTAAAAGGGGTGAAATGATTAACCAGGAGGCTGAAGCAATGTGCCGCGGTGAAGTCCTAAAGGGGAAAAGGTTGACCACAAAGCAGGGAAAGCATTAAACAAAAGCGGCAACATTTTTTAAAAATTGGCAAATGATAATCCCAAAAGAATGCTCAGAGACTAAGTCCCAAAGGGGAAATGGTTAACCAGAAGCAGGGGGAAATGGTTAACCAAAAGTTGCAAAAATGATTAAAAGGGGTGAAATGATTAACCAGGAGGCTGAAGCAATGTGCCGCGGTGAAGTCCTAAAGGGGAAAAAGGTGACCACAAAGCAGGGAAAGCATTAAACAAAAGCGGCAACATTTTTAAAAAAGTGGCAAATGATTAACCAGAATCCCAAAAGAATGCTCAGAGACTAAGTCCCAAAGGGGAAATGGTTAACCAGAAGCTGGGGGAAATGGTTAACCAAAAGTTGCAAAAATGATTAAAAGGGGTGAAATGATTACCAGGAGGCTAAAGCAATGTGCCGCGGTGAAGTCTGAAAGAGGGAAAGGTTGACCAGAAAGCATTAAACAAAAGTGGCAACATTTTAAAATAATTGGCAAATGGTTAACCAGAATCCCAAAAGAATGCTCAGAGACTAAGTCCCAAAGGGGAAATGGTTAACCAGAAGCTGGGGGAAATGGTTAACCAAAAGTTGCAAAAATGATTAAAAGGGGTGAAATGATTAACCAGGAGGCTAAAGCAATGTGCCGCGGTGAAGTCCTAAAGGGGGAAAAGGTTGACCAGAAAGCAGGGAAAGCATTAAACAAAAGCGGCAACATTTTTTAAAAAGTGGCAAATGGTTAACCAGAATCCCAAAAGAATGCTCAGAGACCAAGTCCCAAAGGGGAAATGGTTAACCAGAAGCTGGGGGAAATGGTTAACCAAAAGTTGCAAAAATGATTAAAAGGGGTGAAATGATTAACCAGGAGGCTGAAGCAATGTGCCGCGGGTGAAGTCTGAAAGAGGGAAAGGTTTGACCAGAAAGCATTAAACAAAAGTGGCAACATTTTTTAAAAATTGGCAAATGGTTAACCAGAATCCCAAAAGAATGCTCACAGACTAAGTCCCAAAGGGGAAATGGTTAACCAGAAGCTGGGTGAAATGGTTAACCAAAAGTTACAAAAATGATTAAAAGGGGTGAAATGATCAACCAGAAGTCGAAAACAATGTGCGGCGATGAAGTCCTAAGGTGGAAAAGTTACCCAGAAGGCAGGAAATGATCAAACGAAAGCAGCCAAAAAATTATTAAAAGAGGGGAACTGATGAACCAAAAGATGAGAAACGGCCCGCAGAGACTAAGTCCAAAACGGGAACTGGTGAACCGGAAATGATTAACCAAAAACTAAGTCCGAAGAGGGAACTGGTAAACCAGAACTGAGTAACCCGATTTTTAAAATTAATTATAAATGGGGAAACGATTGAGCAAAAGGCGGAAATTAAGTCACAGGGACCAGGTCCGAAAGGGCAAGAGGTTACCCCGTAGGGGGCATTCGTCAACTCAATCTGAAAATTTTGGAGGCAAATCTGACCAAAATGCGGAAATCGGACCACACCGCGAGGGGGCGCCATTCGACGGGGCAGGGGTAGACGCGTCGAACGGTGCCTGAAGGTCCCGGCTGCGACACGTGAGTCCGGAGATATGGCCAGTCAAAGTCTGATGGGAGGTACCGAAGCCGAAAAATCGAAACGCGTTTGCGGCGATTCGGTGTCAGAAAGTCGGTCACGAATTCAAATTCGTCCCGCTGATTCGCCAATTGCCAGCCGGTTCCGGGGGGATTGGCGGGGGTACCTGCAGGATAGTAAGAGGTGGCATGTCGAGACTTAGCCTGTTTACC
>NW_027139509.1:70000-77500 GCF_035084215.1 Heptranchias perlo | reverse complement strand
ACTCGGAGATGCGGTGCTGCCCGCCGGAGTGACAGCGAAAGGCTGCGCACCGCTTTCCGCCTGGTAACTCGGCGTCCGTGAGACCGACCGACTCCGCTTTAGCACCGGAGCTAGAGTGGGGCAAGGGGCACCGAAGGGTACCGGAACGATCACGTTCGCATACCGGGAAGTCGAGTGACGGGCCGCTGAAAGCGAGCAGGGTGCCACCGCTCGGGGCCCCGGTTTGTCCGTCCCACCCGGAGGCCCATATCTCCGGAAGGCACAGGCCGATTTCCTCCGGGTATGGCTCGTTGTGTGCGGCCGGACCAGGCGCAGCGGACGGTACCGAGCACTGGGAGGTGCGATGCTGCCCGCCGGAGTGACAGCGAAAGGCTGCGCACCGCTTTCCGCCTGCTAACTCGGCGTCCGTGAGACCGACCGACTCCGCTTTACCGCCGGAGCTAGAGTGGGGCAAGGGGCACGGTTGAGTACCGGAAGGATGACGTTCGCACACCGGGAAGTCGACTAGCGGGCCGCCGAAAGCGAGCTCGGGGCCCCGGTTTGTCCGTCCCACCCGGAGGCCCATATCTCCGGAAGGCACAGGCCGATTTCCACCGGGTATGGCTCGTTGTGTGCGGCCGGACCAGGCGCAGCGGACGGTACCGAGCACTCGGAGGTCGGGCGCTGCCCGCCGGAGGTACAGCGAAAGGCTGCAAACCACTTTCCGCCGCCTCCCTCCGCGGGCGTGAGACCGACGGTCGTCGGGTTTAGTTCCGCGGCTAGAGCAGGACGAGGGGCAGCGAACGGTACCGGAACGAACCCGGTCGCACACCGGGAAGTCGAGTGCCGGGTCTCGAAACGGAGCCGGGTCGGCCCAGTTTAAAACGGAGAAGAGAGTGCTGCCCTCTGCGGGTGAAAACATGGAAGTACGTTGGTTAATGATTTCCAGTTCACCCCGCTTGGTCAGGCCCACTCGGAGGCGGATAACTCCGGAACGCCGAGGCCGATTTCCTCCGGGTATGGCTCGTTGCGTGCGGCAGGAGGAGGCGCAGCGTTCGGTACCGAGCACTCGGAGGTGCGGTGCTGCCCGCCGGAGTGACAGCGAAAGGCTGCGCACCCCTTTCCGCCTGCTAACTCGGCGTCCGTGAGACCGACCGACTCCGCTTTAGCACCGGAGCTAGAGTGGGGCAAGGGGCACCGAAGGGTACCGGAACGATGACGTTCGCACACCGGGAAGTCGAGTGCCGGGCCGCCGAAAGCGAGCAGGGTGCCACCGCTCGGGGCCCCGGTTTGTCCGTCCCACCCGGAGGCCCATATCTCCGGAAGGCACAGGCCGATTTCCTCCGGGTATGGCTCGTTGTGTGCGGCCGGACCAGGCGCAGCGGACGGTACCGAGCACTCGGAGGTCGGGCGCTGCCCGCCGGAGGTACAGCGAAAGGCTGCAAACCACTTTCCGCCGCCTCCCTCCGCGGGCGTGAGACCGACGGTCGTCGGGTTTAGTTCCGCGGCTAGAGCAGGACGAGGGGCAGCGAACGGTACCGGAACGAACCCGGTCGCACACCGGGAAGTCGAGTGCCGGGTCTCGAAACGGAGCCGGGTCGGCCCAGTTTAAAACGGAGAAGAGAGTGCTGCCCTCTGCGGGTGAAAACATGGAAGTACGTTGGTTAATGATTTCCAGTTCACCCCGCTTGGTCAGGCCCACTCGGAGGCGGATAACTCCGGAACGCCGAGGCCGATTTCCTCCGGGTATGGCTCGTTGCGTGCGGCAGGAGGAGGCGCAGCGTTCGGTACCGAGCACTCGGAGGTGCGGTGCTGCCCGCCGGAGTGACAGCGAAAGGCTGCGCACCCCTTTCCGCCTGCTAACTCGGCGTCCGTGAGACCGACCGACTCCGCTTTAGCACCGGAGCTAGAGTGGGGCAAGGGGCACCGAAGGGTACCGGAACGATGACGTTCGCACACCGGGAAGTCGAGTGCCGGGCCGCCGAAAGCGAGCAGGGTGCCACCGCTCGGGGCCCCGGTTTGTCCGTCCCACCCGGAGGCCCATATCTCCGGAAGGCACAGGCCGATTTCCTCCGGGTATGGCTCGTTGCGTGCGGCCGGACCAGGCGCAGCGGACGGTACCGAGCACTCGGAGGTCGGGCGCTGCCCGCCGGAGGTACAGCGAAAGGCTGCAAACCACTTTCCGCCGCCTCCCTCCGCGGGCGTGAGACCGACGGTCGTCGGGTTTGTTTCCGCGGCTAGAGCAGGACGAGGGGCAGCGAACGGTACCGGAAGGAACCCGGTCGCACACCGGGAAGTCGACTAGCGGGCCGCCGAAAGCGAGCACGGGGCCCCGGTTTGTCCGTCCCACCCGGAGGCCCATATCTCTGGAAGGCACAGGCCGATTTCCACCGGGTATGGCTCGTTGTGTGCGGCAGGACCAGGCGCAGCGGACGGTACCGAGCACTCGGAGGTCGGGCGCTGCCCGCCGGAGGTACAGCGAAAGGCTGCAAACCACTTTCCGCCACCTCCCTCCGCGGGCGTGAGACCGACGGTCGTCGGGTTTGTCTCCGCGGCTAGAGCAGGACGAGGGGCAGCGAACGGTACCGGAACGAACCCGGTCGCACACCGGGAAGTCGACCAGCGGGCCGCCGAAAGCGTGCTCGGGTCCCCGGTTTGTCTGTCCCACCCGGAGGCTGATATCTGAGGAAGTCCGAGGCCGATTTCCTCCGGCTAACTCGGCGGGCAATGTGTCCCCCCCCCACCATCTTCGGCTGATTACCGTGGCTGGACCGGATCAAGGAGCAACGGAACCGTGCCAGAACGACGTCGGTCGGACGGCGTGAACTGATAGTGCCGAGGCCGGAAACCGAGCCGGAAATGTGCACCGATTTATTGGTCCCACTCGCAGGCCCATATCTCCGGAAGGCCGAGGCCGATTTCCTCCGGGTATGGTTCGCTGCGTGCAGCCGGAAGGGGAGCAGCGGACGGCACTGAGCAGCCGGAGGTGCGGCGCTGCCCGCCGGAGCTGCAAGCGAAAGGCTGCGCACCGCTTTCCGCTGGCTAACTCGGCGGCCGTCAGGCCGACCGACTCCGCTTCAGCACGGGAGCTGGAGTCGGGCAAGGGGCACCGAAGGGTACCGGAAGGATCACGTTCGGACACCGGGAAGTCGAGTGCCGGGCCGCCGAAAGCGAGCTCGGGGCCCCGGTTTGTCCGTCCCACCCGGAGGCCCATATCTCGAGAAGGCACAGGCCGATTTCCTCCGGGTTTGGCTCGCTGCGTGCGGCCGGACGAGGCGCAGCGAACGGTACCGAGCACTCGGAGGTGCGGCGCTGCCCGCCGGAGGTACAGCGAAAGGCTGCAAACCGCTTTCCGCCTCCTCTCCCCTCGGGCGTGAGACCGACGGTCGTCTGGTTTGCTTCCGCGGCAAGAGCAGGACGAGGGGCACCGAGCGGTACCAGAACGAACCCGGTCGCACACCGGGATGTGGAGTGCCCGGCCCAAACCCGCTACCCCCCCCCCCCCCCCCCAACACCCGAAAGCGAGCCCCGGTTTGTGGATTAAAAGTGAAGCGGCAAAGATTTGTAAAACAGCGTGAAATGATGAACCAGAAGCCCAAAGTAATGGTGGGAATAAAAGTTCCAAAATGTGAAATGGTGAACCAGAAGTTGTGTGAACTGTTTAACCCAAAGTGGCAAAAATGGATTAAAAGGGGTGAAATGATCGACCGCAAAGCAGGGCAAGCATTAAACAAAAGCAGCAGCATTTTTTAAAAAGGGACAAATGGTTTACCAGAATCCCAAAAGAATGCTCAGAGACTTAAGTCCCAAAGGGGAAATGGTTAACCAGTAGCTGGGTGAACTGCTTAACCCAAAGTGGGAAAAAGGATAAAAAAGGGGTGAACTGATCAACCAGAAGTCGACAACAATGTGCGGCGATTAAGTCTGAAAGAGGGAAAGGTTGACCGGAAAGCAGGGAAATGATTAAACAAAAGCAGAAAAATTCAGTAAAAAGGGGCAAGTGGTGAACCAGAAGTTGGGTGAACTGCTTAACCAAAAGTGGGAAAGAGGATTAAAAGGGGAGAAATGTTGAACCAGATGTCGAAAACAATGCGCGGCGATGAAGTCTGAAAGAGGAAAAGGTTGACCGCAAAGCAGGGAAAGGATTAAACAGAAGCAGCAATATCTTTTAAAAAGGGACAAATGGTGAACCAGAATCCCAAAAGAATGCTCAGAGACTTAAGTCCCAAAGGGGCAAATGGTTAACCAGAAGCTGGGTGAACTGTTTAACCAAAAGTGGGAAAAAGGATTAAAATGTTGTGAAATGATTAACCAGAAGGCGAAAGCAAAGTGCGGCGGCGAAGTCCTAAAGGGGAAAAGGTTGACCATAAAGCAGGGAAATGATTAAACAAAAGCGGAAAAATTCAGTAAGAAGGGGCAAATGGTTAACCAGAAGTTGGGTGAACTGCTTAACCAAAAGTGGGAAAAAGGATTAAAAGGGGAGAAATGTTTAACCAGATGTCGAAAACAATGCGCGGCGATGAAGTCTGAAAGAGGAATAGGTCGACCGCAAAGCAGGGAAATGATTAAACAAAAGCAGAAAAATTCAGTAAAAAGGGGCAAATGGTGAACCAGAAGCTGGGTGAACTGCTTAACCAAAAGTGGGAAAAAGGATTAAAAGGGGAGAAATGTTGAACCAGATGTCGAAAACAAGGTGCGGCGATGAAGTCTGAAAGAGGAATAGGTCGACCGCAAAGCAGGGAAAGGTTTAATCAAAAGCAGCAATATCTTTTAAAAAGGGACAAATGGTGAACCAGAATCACAAAAGAATGCTCAGAGACTTAAGTCCCAAAGGGGAAATGGTTAACCAGTAGCTGGGTGAACTGTCCAACCCAAAGTGGGAAAAAGGATTAAAAGGGGTGAAATGATTAACCAGGAGGCTAAAGCAATGTGCCGCGGTGAAGTCCTAAAGGGGAAAAGGTTGACCAGAAAGCAGGGAAAGCATTAAACAAAAGCGGCAACATTTTTTAAAAAGTGGCAAATGGTTAACCAGAATCCCAAAAGAATGCTCAGAGACTTAAGTCCCAAAGGGGAAATGGTGAACCAGAAGCTGGGTGAACTGGTGAACCAAAAGTGGGAAAAAGGATTAAAAGGGGAGAAATGATTAACCAGGAGGCTGAAGCAATGTGCCGCGGTGAAGTCCTAAAGGGTAAAAGGTTGACAAGAAAGCAGGGAAATGATTAAACCAAAGCGGAAAAATTCAGTATAATGGGGCAAATGGTTAACCAGAAGCTGGGTGAAATGGTTAACCAAAAGTGGCAAAAAAAGATTTAAAGGGGAAAAATGATTAACCAGAAGTCGACAACAATGCTCGGCGATGAAGTCTGAAAGGGGAAAAGGTTGACCAGAAAGCAGGGAAACGATTAAACAAAAGCGGCAACATTTTTTAAAAAGTGGCAAATGGTTAACCAGAATCCCAAAAGAATGCTCAGAGACTAAGTCCCAAAGGGGAAATGGTTAACCAGAAGCTGGGGGAAATGGTTAACCAAAAGTTGCAAAAATGATTAAAAGGGGTGAAATGATTAACCAGGAGGCTGAAGCAATGTGCCGCGGTGAAGTCCTAAAGGGGAAAAGGTTGACCACAAAGCAGGGAAAGCATTAAACAAAAGCGGCAACATTTTTTAAAAATTGGCAAATGATTAACCAGAATCCCAAAAGAATGCTCAGAGACTAAGTCCCAAAGGGGAAATGGTTAACCAGAAGCAGGGGGAAATGGTTAACCAAAAGTTGCAAAAATGATTAAAAGGGGTGAAATGATTAACCAGGAGGCTGAAGCAATGTGCCGCGGTGAAGTCCTAAAGGGGAAAAGGTTGACCACAAAGCAGGGAAAGCATTAAACAAAAGCGGCAACATTTTTAAAAAAGTGGCAAATGATTAACCAGAATCCCAAAAGAATGCTCAGAGACTAAGTCCCAAAGGGGAAATGGTTAACCAGAAGCTGGGGGAAATGGTTAACCAAAAGTTGCAAAAATGATTAAAAGGGGTGAAATGATTAACCAGGAGGCTAAAGCAATGTGCCGCGGTGAAGTCTGAAAGAGGGAAAGGTTGACCAGAAAGCATTAAACAAAAGTGGCAACATTTTAAAATAATTGGCAAATGGTTAACCAGAATCCCAAAAGAATGCTCAGAGACTAAGTCCCAAAGGGGAAATGGTTAACCAGAAGCTGGGGGAAATGGTTAACCAAAAGTTGCAAAAATGATTAAAAGGGGTGAAATGATTAACCAGGAGGCTAAAGCAATGTGCCGCGGTGAAGTCCTAAAGGGGAAAAGGTTGACCAGAAAGCAGGGAAAGCATTAAACAAAAGCGGCAACATTTTTTAAAAAGTGGCAAATGGTTAACCAGAATCCCAAAAGAATGCTCAGAGACCAAGTCCCAAAGGGGAAATGGTTAACCAGAAGCTGGGGGAAATGGTTAACCAAAAGTTGCAAAAATGATTAAAAGGGGTGAAATGATTAACCAGGAGGCTGAAGCAATGTGCCGCGGTGAAGTCTGAAAGAGGGAAAGGTTGACCAGAAAGCATTAAACAAAAGTGGCAACATTTTTTAAAAATTGGCAAATGGTTAACCAGAATCCCAAAAGAATGCTCACAGACTAAGTCCCAAAGGGGAAATGGTTAACCAGAAGCTGGGTGAAATGGTTAACCAAAAGTTACAAAAATGATTAAAAGGGGTGAAATGATCAACCAGAAGTCGAAAACAATGTGCGGCGATGAAGTCCTAAGGTGGAAAAGTTACCCAGAAGGCAGGGAAATGATCAAACGAAAGCAGCCAAAAAATTATTAAAAGAGGGGAACTGATGAACCAAAAGATGAGAAACGGCCCGCAGAGACTAAGTCCAAAACGGGAACTGGTGAACCGGAAATGATTAACCAAAAACTAAGTCCGAAGAGGGAACTGGTAAACCAGAACTGAGTAACCCGATTTTTAAAATTAATTATAAATGGGGAAACGATTGAGCAAAAGGCGGAAATTAAGTCACAGGGACCAGGTCCGAAAGGGCAAGAGGTTACCCCGTAGGGGGCATTCGTCAACTCAATCTGAAAATTTTGGAGGCAAATCTGACCAAAATGCGGAAATCGGACCACACCGCGAGGGGCGCCATTCGACGGGGCAGGGGTAGACGCGTCGAACGGTGCCTGAAGGTCCCGGCTGCGACACGTGAGTCCGGAGATATGGCCAGTCAAAGTCTGATGGGAGGTACCGAAGCCGAAAAATCGAAACGCGTTTGCGGCGATTCGGTGTCAGAAAGTCGGTCACGAATTCAAATTCGTCCCGCTGATTCGCCAATTGCCAGCCGGTTCCGGGGGGATTGGCGGGGTACCTGCAGGATAGTAAGAGGTGGCATGTCGAGACTTAGCCTGTTTACCAGACTTGTGTCCAGCGCCTCCAGGTCTGCAGAGACCGACCCGGGCTGCCGCCCAACCGACTTTTAAGCCTTTTGGGAGTGGGAATTTTTCCCATTTTTCCCCATTTTTCGGGTTT
>NW_027139509.1:47500-57500 GCF_035084215.1 Heptranchias perlo | reverse complement strand
GGGGCCCCGGTTTGTCCGTCCCACCCGGAGGCCCATATCTCCGGAAGGCACAGGCCGATTTCCACCGGGTATGGCTCGTTGTGTGCGGCCGGACCAGGCGCAGCGGACGGTACCGAGCACTCGGAGGTCGGGCGCTGCCCGCCGGAGGTACAGCGAAAGGCTGCAAACCACTTTCCGCCGCCTCCCTCCGCGGGCGTGAGACCGACGGTCGTCGGGTTTAGTTCCGCGGCTAGAGCAGGACGAGGGGCAGCGAACGGTACCGGAACGAACCCGGTCGCACACCGGGAAGTCGAGTGCCGGGTCTCGAAACGGAGCCGGGTCGGCCCAGTTTAAAACGGAGAAGAGAGTGCTGCCCTCTGCGGGTGAAAACATGGAAGTACGTTGGTTAATGATTTCCAGTTCACCCCGCTTGGTCAGGCCCACTCGGAGGCGGATAACTCCGGAACGCCGAGGCCGATTTCCTCCGGGTATGGCTCGTTGCGTGCGGCAGGAGGAGGCGCAGCGTTCGGTACCGAGCACTCGGAGGTGCGGTGCTGCCCGCCGGAGTGACAGCGAAAGGCTGCGCACCCCTTTCCGCCTGCTAACTCGGCGTCCGTGAGACCGACCGACTCCGCTTTAGCACCGGAGCTAGAGTGGGGCAAGGGGCACCGAAGGGTACCGGAACGATGACGTTCGCACACCGGGAAGTCGAGTGCCGGGCCGCCGAAAGCGAGCAGGGTGCCACCGCTCGGGGCCCCGGTTTGTCCGTCCCACCCGGAGGCCCATATCTCCGGAAGGCACAGGCCGATTTCCTCCGGGTATGGCTCGTTGCGTGCGGCCGGACCAGGCGCAGCGGACGGTACCGAGCACTCGGAGGTCCGGCGCTGCCCGCCGGAGGTACAGCGAAAGGCTGCAAACCACTTTCCGCCGCCACCCTCCGCGGGCGTGAGACCGACGGTCATCGGGTTTGGTTCCGCGGCTCGAGCAGGACGAGGGGCAGCGAACGGTACCGGAACGAACCCGGTCGCACACCGGGAAGTCGAGTGCCGGGTCTCGAAACGGAGCCGGGTCGGCCCAGTTTAAAACGGAGAAGAGAGTGCTGCCCTCTGCGGGTGAAAACCTGGAAGTACGTTGGTTAATGATTTCCAGTTCACCCCGCTTGGTCAGGCCCACTCGGAGGCGGATAACTCCGGAACGCCGAGGCCGATTTCCTGCGGGTATGGCTCGTTGCGTGCGGCAGGAGGCGGCGCAGCGTACGGTACCGAGCACTCGGAGGTGCGGTGCTGCCCGCCGGAGTGACAGCGAAAGGCTGCGCACCGCTTTCCGCCTGCTAACTCGGCGTCCGTGAGACCGACCGACTCCGCTTTAGCACCGGAGCTAGAGTGGGGCAAGGGGCACCGAAGGGTACCGGAACGATGACGTTCGCACACCGGGAAGTCGAGTGCCGGGCCGCCGAAAGCGAGCAGGGTGCCACCGCTCGGGGCCCCGGTTTGTCCGTCCCACCCGGAGGCCCATATCTCCGGAAGGCACAGGCCGATTTCCACCGGGTATGGCTCGTTGTGTGCGGCCGGACCAGGCGCAGCGGATGGTACCGAGCACTCGGAGGTCGGGCGCTGCCCGCCGGAGGTACAGCGAAAGGCTGCAAACCACTTTCCGCCGCCTCCCTCCGCGGGCGTGAGACCGACGGTCGTCGGGTTTGTTTCCCCGGCTAGAGCAGGACGAGGGGCAGCGAACGGTACCGGAACGAACCCGGTCGCACACCGGGAAGTCGACTAGCGGGCCGCCGAAAGCGAGCACGGGGCCCCGGTTTGTCCGTCCCACCCGGAGGCCCATATCTCTGGAAGGCACAGGCCGATTTCCACCGGGTATGGCTCGTTGTGTGCGGCAGGACCAGGCGCAGCGGACGGTACCGAGCACTCGGAGGTCGGGCGCTGCCCGCCGGAGGTACAGCGAAAGGCTGCAAACCACTTTCCGCCGCCTCCCTCCGCGGGCGTGAGACCGACGGTCGTCGGGTTTGGTTCCGCGGCTAGAGCAGGACGAGGGGCAGCGAACGGTACCGGAACGAACCCGGTCGCACACCGGGAAGTCGAGTGCCGGGTCTCGAAACGGAGCCGGGTCGGCCCAGTTTAAAACGGAGAAGAGAGTGCTGCCCTCTGCGGGTGAAAACCTGGAAGTACGTTGGTTAATGATTTCCAGTTCACCCCGCTTGGTCAGGCCCACTCGGAGGCGGATAACTCCGGAACGCCGAGGCCGATTTCCTCCGGGTCTGGCTCGTTGCGTGCGGCAGGAGGCGGCGCAGCGTACGGTACCGAGCACTCGGAGATGCGGTGCAGCCCGCCGGAGTGACAGCGAAAGGCTGCGCACCGCTTTCCGCCTGGTAACTCGGCGTCCGTGAGACCGACCGACTCCGCTTTAGCACCGGAGCTAGAGTGGGGCAAGGGGCACGGTTGGGTACCGGAAGGATGACGTTCGCACACCGGGAAGTCGAGTGCCGGGCCGCCGAAAGCGAGCACGGGGTCCCGGTTTGTCCGTCCCACCCGGAGGCCCATATCTCCGGAAGGCACAGGCCGATTTCCTCCGGGTATGGCTCGTTGCGTGCGGCCGGACCAGGCGCAGCGGACGGTACCGAGCACTCGGAGGTCGGGCGCTGCCCGCCGGAGGTACAGCGAAAGGC
The DNA here is from genome assembly GCF_035084215.1 of Heptranchias perlo. Lineage (NCBI taxonomy): Eukaryota > Metazoa > Chordata > Chondrichthyes > Hexanchiformes > Hexanchidae > Heptranchias > Heptranchias perlo. The sequence goes on along the minus strand of NW_027139509.1, from coordinate 54,847 downwards.
TGCAAACCACTTTCCGCCGCCTCCCTCCGCGGGCGTGAGACCGACGGTCGTCGGGTTTGTTTCCGCGGCTAGAGCAGGACGAGGGGCAGCGAACGGTACCGGAAGGAACCCGGTCGCACACCGGGAAGTCGACTAGCGGGCCGCCGAAAGCGAGCACGGGGCCCCGGTTTGTCCGTCCCACCCGGAGGCCCATATCTCTGGAAGGCACAGGCCGATTTCCACCGGGTATGGCTCGTTGTGTGCGGCAGGACCAGGCGCAGCGGACGGTACCGAGCACTCGGAGGTCGGGCGCTGCCCGCCGGAGGTACAGCGAAAGGCTGCAAACCACTTTCCGCCACCTCCCTCCGCGGGCGTGAGACCGACGGTCGTCGGGTTTGTCTCCGCGGCTAGAGCAGGACGAGGGGCAGCGAACGGTACCGGAACGAACCCGGTCGCACACCGGGAAGTCGACCAGCGGGCCGCCGAAAGCGTGCTCGGGTCCCCGGTTTGTCTGTCCCACCCGGAGGCTGATATCTGAGGAAGTCCGAGGCCGATTTCCTCCGGCTAACTCGGCGGGCAATGTGTCCCCCCCCCACCATCTTCGGCTGATTACCGTGGCTGGACCGGATCAAGGAGCAACGGAACCGTGCCAGAACGACGTCGGTCGGACGGCGTGAACTGATAGTGCCGAGGCCGGAAACCGAGCCGGAAATGTGCACCGATTTATTGGTCCCACTCGCAGGCCCATATCTCCGGAAGGCCGAGGCCGATTTCCTCCGGGTATGGTTCGCTGCGTGCAGCCGGAAGGGGAGCAGCGGACGGCACTGAGCAGCCGGAGGTGCGGCGCTGCCCGCCGGAGCTGCAAGCGAAAGGCTGCGCACCGCTTTCCGCTGGCTAACTCGGCGGCCGTCAGGCCGACCGACTCCGCTTCAGCACGGGAGCTGGAGTCGGGCAAGGGGCACCGAAGGGTACCGGAAGGATCACGTTCGGACACCGGGAAGTCGAGTGCCGGGCCGCCGAAAGCGAGCTCGGGGCCCCGGTTTGTCCGTCCCACCCGGAGGCCCATATCTCGAGAAGGCACAGGCCGATTTCCTCCGGGTTTGGCTCGCTGCGTGCGGCCGGACGAGGCGCAGCGAACGGTACCGAGCACTCGGAGGTGCGGCGCTGCCCGCCGGAGGTACAGCGAAAGGCTGCAAACCGCTTTCCGCCTCCTCTCCCCTCGGGCGTGAGACCGACGGTCGTCTGGTTTGCTTCCGCGGCAAGAGCAGGACGAGGGGCACCGAGCGGTACCAGAACGAACCCGGTCGCACACCGGGATGTCGAGTGCCCGGCCCAAACCCGCTACCCCCCCCCCACCCGAAAGCGAGCCACGGTTTGTGGATTAAAAGTGAAGCGGCAAAGATTTGTAAAACAGCGTGAAATGATGAACCAGAAGCCCAAAGTAATGGTGGGAATAAAAGTTCCGAAATGTGAAATGGTGAACCAGAAGTTGTGTGAACTGTTTAACCCAAAGTGGCAAAAATGGATTAAAAGGGGTGAAATGATCGACCGCAAAGCAGGGCAAGCATTAAACAAAAGCAGCAGCATTTTTTAAAAAGGGACAAATGGTTTACCAGAATCCCAAAAGAATGCTCAGAGACTTAAGTGCCAAAGGGGAAATGGTTAACCAGTAGCTGGGTGAACTGTTTAACCAAAAGTGGGAAAAAGGATTAAAAGGGGTGAAATGATTAACCAGAAGGCGAAAGCAATGTGCCGCGTCAAAGTCCTAAAGGGGAAAAGGTTGACCATAAAGCAGGGAAATGATTAAACCAAAGCAGAAAAATTCAGTAAAAAGGGGCAAATGGTTAACCAGAAGTTGGGTGAACTGCTTAACCAAAAGTGGGAAAGAGGATTAAAAGGGGAGAAATGTTGAACCAGATGTCGAAAACAATGCGCGGCGATGAAGTCTGAAAGAGGAAAAGGTTGACCGCAAAGCAGGGAAAGGATTAAACAGAAGCAGCAATATCTTTTAAAAAGGGACAAATGGTGAACCAGAATCCCAAAAGAATGCTCAGAGACTTAAGTCCCAAAGGGGCAAATGGTTAACCAGAAGCTGGGTGAACTGTTTAACCAAAAGTGGGAAAAAGGATTAAAAGGGGTGAAATGATTAACCAGAAGGCGAAAGCAAAGTGCGGCGGCGAAGTCCTAAAGGAGAAAAGGTTGACCAGAAAGCAGGGAAACGATTAAACAAAAGCGGCAACATTTTTTAAAAAGTGGCAAATGGTTAACCAGAATCCCAAAATAATGCTCAGAGACTTAAGTCCCAAAGGGGCAAATGGTTAACCAGAAGCTGGGTGAACTGTTTAACCAAAAGTGGGAAAAAGGATTAAAATGTTGTGAAATGATTAACCAGAAGGCGAAAGCAAAGTGCGGCGGCGAAGTCCTAAAGGGGAAAAGGTTGACCATAAAGCAGGGAAATGATTAAACAAAAGCAGAAAAATTCAGTAAGAAGGGGCAAATGGTTAACCAGAAGCTGGTTGAACTGCTTAACCAAAAGTGGCAAAAAGGATTGAAAGGGGAGAAATGTTTAACCGGATGTCGTAAACAAGGTGCGGCGATGAAGTCGGAAAGAGGAAAAGGTTGACCAGAAAGCAGGGAAAGCATTAAACAAAAGCAGCAACATTTTTTAAAAAGTGGCAAATGGTTAACCAGAATCCCAAAAGAATGCTCAGAGACTTAAGTCCCAAAGGGGAAATGGTGAACCAGAAGCTGGGTGAACTGGTGAACCAAAAGTGGGAAAAAGGATTAAAAGGGGAGAAATGTTTAACCAGAAGGCAAAAGCAAAGTGCGGCGGCGAAGTCCAAAAGGGGAAAAGGTTGACAAGAAAGCAGGGAAATGATTAAACCAAAGCGGAAAAATTCAGTAAAATGGGGCAAATGGTTAACCAGAAGCTGGGTGAAATGGTTAACCAAAAGTGGCAAAAAAAGATTTAAAGGGGAAAAATGATTAACCAGAAGTCGACAACAATGCGCGGCGATGAAGTCTGAAAGGGGAAAAGGTTGACCACATAGCAGGGAAACGATTAAACAAAAGCGGCAAAATTTTTAAAAAAGTGGCAAATGATTAACCAGAATCCCAAAAGAATGCTCAGGGACTAAGTCCCAAAGGGGAAATGGTTAACCAGAAGCTGGGGGAAATGGTTAACCAAAAGTTGCAAAAATGATTAAAAGGGGTGAAATGATCAACCAGAAGTCGAAAATTATGTGCGGCGGTGAAGTCTGAAAGAGGGAAAGGTTGACCAGAAAGCATTAAACAAAAGTGGCAACATTTTAAAAAAATTGGCAAATGGTTAACCAGAATCCCAAAAGAATGCTCAGAGACTAAGTCCCAAAGGGGAAATGGTTAACCAGAAGCTGGGGGAAATGGTTAACCAAAAGTTGCAAAAATGATTAAAAGGGGTGAAATGATTAACCAGGAGGCTAAAGCAATGTGCTGCGGTGAAGTCCTAAAGGGGAAAAGGTTGACCAGAAAGCAGGGAAAGCATTAAACAAAAGCGGCAACATTTTTTAAAAAGTGGCAAATGATTAACCAGAATCCCAAAAGAATGCTCAGAGACCAAGTCCCAAAGGGGAAATGGTTAACCAGAAGCTGGGGGAAATGGTTAACCAAAAGTTGCAAAAATGATTAAAAGGGGTGAAATGATTAACCAGGAGGCTGAAGCAATGTGCCGCGGTGAAGTCCTAAAGGGGAAAAGGTTGACCACAAAGCAGGGAAAGCATTAAACAAAAGCGGCAACATTTTTAAAAAAGTGGCAAATGATTAACCAGAATCCCAAAAGAATGCTCAGAGACTAAGTCCCAAAGGGGAAATGGTTAACCAGAAGCTGGGGGAAATGGTTAACCAAAAGTTGCAAAAATGATTAAAAGGGGTGAAATGATTAACCAGGAGGCTAAAGCAATGTGCCGCGGTGAAGTCTGAAAGAGGGAAAGGTTGACCAGAAAGCATTAAACAAAAGTGGCAACATTTTTAAAAAATTGGCAAATGATTAACCAGAATCCCAAAAGAATGCTCAGAGACTAAGTCCCAAAGGGGAAATGGTTAACCAGAAGCTGGGGGAAATGGTTAACCAAAAGTTGCAAAAATGATTAAAAGGGGTGAAATGATTAACCAGGAGGCTGAAGCAATGTGCCGCGGTGAAGTCTGAAAGAGGGAAAGGTTGACCAGAAAGCATTAAACAAAAGTGGCAACATTTTTAAAAAAGTGGCAAATGATTAACCAGAATCCCAAAAGAATGCTCAGAGACCAAGTCCCAAAGGGGAAATGGTTAACCAGAAGCTGGGGGAAATGGTTAACCAAAAGTTGCAAAAATGATTAAAAGGGGTGAAATGATTAACCAGGAGGCTGAAGCAATGTGCCGCGGTGAAGTCTGAAAGAGGGAAAGGTTGACCAGAAAGCATTAAACAAAAGTGGCAACATTTTTTAAAAATTGGCAAATGATTAACCAGAATCCCAAAAGAATGCTCAGAGACCAAGTCCCAAAGGGGAAATGGTTAACCAGAAGCTGGGGGAAATGGTTAACCAAAAGTTGCAAAAATGATTAAAAGGGGTGAAATGATTAACCAGGAGGCTGAAGCAATGTGCCGCGGTGAAGTCTGAAAGAGGGAAAGGTTGACCAGAAAGCATTAAACAAAAGTGGCAACATTTTTTAAAAATTGGCAAATGGTTAACCAGAATCCCAAAAGAATGCTCACAGACTAAGTCCCAAAGGGGAAATGGTTAACCAGAAGCTGGGTGAAATGGTTAACCAAAAGTTACAAAAATGATTAAAAGGGGTGAAATGATCAACCAGAAGTCGAAAACAATGTGCGGCGATGAAGTCCTAAGGTGGAAAAGTTACCCAGAAGGCAGGGAAATGATCAAACGAAAGCAGCCAAAAAATTATTAAAAGAGGGGAACTGATGAACCAAAAGATGAGAAACGGCCCGCAGAGACTAAGTCCAAAACGGGAACTGGTGAACCGGAAATGATTAACCAAAAACTAAGTCCGAAGAGGGAACTGGTAAACCAGAACTGAGTAACCAGATTTTTAAAATTAATTATAAATGGGGAAACGATTGAGCAAAAGGCGGAAATTAAGTCACAGGGACCAGGTCCGAAAGGGCAAGAGGTTACCCCGTAGGGGGCATTCGTCAACTCAATCTGAAAATTTTGGAGGCAAATCTGACCAAAATGCGGAAATCGGACCACACCGCGAGGGGCGCCATTCGACGGGGCAGGGGTAGACGCGTCGAACGGTGCCTGAAGGTCCCGGCTGCGACACGTGAGTCCGGAGATATGGCCAGTCAAAGTCTGATGGGAGGTACCGAAGCCGAAAAATCGAAACGCGTTTGCGGCGATTCGGTGTCAGAAAGTCGGTCACGAATTCAAATTCGTCCCGCTGATTCGCCAATTGCCAGCCGGTTCCGGGGGGATTGGCGGGGTACCTGCAGGATAGTAAGAGGTGGCATGTCGAGACTTAGCCTGTTTACCAGACTTGTGTCCAGCGCCTCCAGGTCTGCAGAGACCGACCCGGGCTGCCGCCCAACCGACTTTTAAGCCTTTTGGGAGTGGGAATTTTTCCCATTTTTCCCCATTTTTCGGGTTTTTTGGTCGGGCTTGAAAACGGCGGCCCCGAGGCCTCCCGGGGCTGGCGGGCTTCGGCTCCCTTGCGAGAGGGTCCGAATTCCACCCGTTTAAGCCCAGAAAGGAGTTCGGAAGTCAGTCGGTCGAGGGAACCCCTTCGGAAGTCCGACGGGGATGGATTCGGCCGGCGTTTCGGATCTCCGGTCAGAGGATTCCCCCCCTGGGCGGGGGGGTGCGAGTAGCTGCCGGCAAACGGTCCCTTGCACTTGTGGCACAAAAAGTCCGAGCACAGGTTAATGAGTTGGCCGCGGAAGCCCCTATGCCGAAATGAGAAAGCCCCCGTTGCGGGGATTTAGTGACGCATCTGCGGCCGGAGGTGGGAGGCCGTCCTGCCGAATTGACACTTGTCATTCGGGCACCTAGGGATTGGTCGGGTACCCGGAGATTTTCGAGAACACGATTTTCAGAGCTTTCTCTGACAGCCCAGGTGCACTTTAAGAGTGCCTGAAAAAGTGACACTTGGCAAAAGGCTCTCAATTTCAAAGCGGAGACCTTTACAAGAGCACTCGGAAGTCACCTGTCAGCATTTAAAGCTACATCAGGCGGCAATTTTCGAACTCTTTGTCAGTCTGAAATCGTGTTGAGCCTCGACAGCGTCGGGCTCAGGCAGGAGGAGCTTGCCAGCAGAGAGAGGCTCACCATGGATTGCTGGTGGATGCTTTTCGAAAACATATACACATTATATTATATTATAATAATATAAAGAAAAAAAAGAGTTTCTCAAAATCTCTGTGACACTTTGCAGATTTTTTTGAAAGCCAATAAAGAGAACTCTTTAACTTGAAAGTCACCTGTGCCGGCATAGCGATGACTTTTAAAACAGGTTGACACTTTCGAGCCGCGGCGGCTCTGAATCACCCCAGACACCAAGTGTGTTTGTGGGCAAGGCACCGCGGCCGGTGGGCTGCTTTTATAATAACGGGCACGCAGACTTTTTGAGAGGAATCGGTACTCTCTTCCGATCGATTTGGCGACTCGCGTCCGACATGGGAGGGCCCGAGCGGTCCAGCCAAGGCTGGTGTTCAGGCTCGTCAGGTTCCTCTCTCTGTCCCAAGTGGCAGACGGACAGTTTTAAAAGTCAGTGGGTTTTGTCGGCACGACTCTCCTGTTCACCCGCTGGCGTATTGCTCTCTTGTGAGGCCGAGAAGTCCACCTGTGTTGTCTAACAGAGGTCCGATTCAAGCTCCAGAGCCCGGGTGTCTGCCGTCTCGAGTGGAGCGGGAATGTGCACAGCAAGTCCCGTTCTGGTAGCTGAACACGAGATTTCTCTAGCAACTGAGCACCAAAACACGTCACCCTTTTAGAGCTGGAGGGCTGAGTGTGTGCATGTATCTTGAACGCTATGGTTTGCAAACTCCAGTCGGACCTGGCACACCAACCTCTCCCCTGTCACGGGCAGGGGGGGGAAGGCCATGTGTGCCCAGCAGACACGACGAAGGCGGCTAGAAAGGGTCACTGTAGCTTAACCACCCAAGCGTGTCCGTGACCTTAACGGTCTGTGCCTGGCAAAAGGTGGGCTCCTTTCGACTTTTGTTTGTTGCTGGCTGTCTGTCATGCATTACCGCTTGCAAGCCCAGGTTGGAACCGGCGCCAACCTCCCTCGTCATGGTGGGGGGAGGCCATGTGCCCAGCCCGACGGTGGCTGCAAAGGCCCATTGTAGCTTTACCCCAAGCGTGTACATGACTTCGTATCGGCCGTCCCCGTCG
>NW_027139509.1:30000-37500 GCF_035084215.1 Heptranchias perlo | reverse complement strand
CGACCGACTCCGCTTTATCGCCGGAGCTAGAGTGGGGCAAGGGGCACGGTTGAGTACCGGAAGGATGACGTTCGCACACGGGGAAGTCGAGTGCCGGGCCGCTGAAAGCGAGCAGGGTGCCACCGACTCTTCGGGCCCACTCGGAGGCTGATATCTCAGGAAGGCCGAGGCCGATTTCCTCCGGGTATGGCTCGTTGCGTGCGGCAGGAGGAGGCGCAGCGTACGGTACCGAGCACTGGGAGGTGCGATGCTGCCCGCCGGAGTGACAGCGAAAGGCTGCGCACCGCTTTCCGCCTGCTAACTCGGCGTCCGTGAGACCGACCGACTTCGCTTTACCGCCGGAGCTAGAGTGGGGCAAGGGGCACGGTTGGGTACCGGAACGATCACGTTCGCACACCGGGAAGTCGAGTGCCGGGTCTCGAAACGGAGCCGGGTCGGCCCAGTTTAAAACGGAGAAGAGAGTGCTGCCCTCTGCGGGTGAAAACCTGGAAGTACGTTGGTTAATGATTTCCAGTTCACCCCGCTTGGTCAGGCCCACTCGGAGGCGGATAACTCCGGAACGCCGAGGCCGATTTCCTCCGGGTCTGGCTCGTTGCGTGCGGCAGGAGGCGGCGCAGCGTACGGTACCGAGCACTCGGAGATGCGGTGCAGCCCGCCGGAGTGACAGCGAAAGGCTGCGCACCGCTTTCCGCCTGGTAACTCGGCGTCCGTGAGACCGACCGACTCCGCTTTAGCACCGGAGCTAGAGTGGGGCAAGGGGCACGGTTGGGTACCGGAAGGATGACGTTCGCACACCGGGAAGTCGAGTGCCGGGCCGCCGAAAGCGAGCACGGGGTCCCGGTTTGTCCGTCCCACCCGGAGGCCCATATCTCCGGAAGGCACAGGCCGATTTCCTCCGGGTATGGCTCGTTGCGTGCGGCCGGACCAGGCGCAGCGGACGGTACCGAGCACTCGGAGGTCGGGCGCTGCCCGCCGGAGGTACAGCGAAAGGCTGCAAACCACTTTCCGCCGCCTCCCTCCGCGGGCGTGAGACCGACGGTCGTCGGGTTTGTTTCCGCGGCTAGAGCAGGACGAGGGGCAGCGAACGGTACCGGAAGGAACCCGGTCGCACACCGGGAAGTCGACTAGCGGGCCGCCGAAAGCGAGCACGGGGCCCCGGTTTGTCCGTCCCACCCGGAGGCCCATATCTCTGGAAGGCACAGGCCGATTTCCACCGGGTATGGCTCGTTGTGTGCGGCAGGACCAGGCGCAGCGGACGGTACCGAGCACTCGGAGGTCGGGCGCTGCCCGCCGGAGGTACAGCGAAAGGCTGCAAACCACTTTCCGCCACCTCCCTCCGCGGGCGTGAGACCGACGGTCGTCGGGTTTGTCTCCGCGGCTAGAGCAGGACGAGGGGCAGCGAACGGTACCGGAACGAACCCGGTCGCACACCGGGAAGTCGACCAGCGGGCCGCCGAAAGCGTGCTCGGGTCCCCGGTTTGTCTGTCCCACCCGGAGGCTGATATCTGAGGAAGTCCGAGGCCGATTTCCTCCGGCTAACTCGGCGGGCAATGTGTCCCCCCCCCACCATCTTCGGCTGATTACCGTGGCTGGACCGGATCAAGGAGCAACGGAACCGTGCCAGAACGACGTCGGTCGGACGGCGTGAACTGATAGTGCCGAGGCCGGAAACCGAGCCGGAAATGTGCACCGATTTATTGGTCCCACTCGCAGGCCCATATCTCCGGAAGGCCGAGGCCGATTTCCTCCGGGTATGGTTCGCTGCGTGCAGCCGGAAGGGGAGCAGCGGACGGCACTGAGCAGCCGGAGGTGCGGCGCTGCCCGCCGGAGCTGCAAGCGAAAGGCTGCGCACCGCTTTCCGCTGGCTAACTCGGCGGCCGTCAGGCCGACCGACTCCGCTTCAGCACGGGAGCTGGAGTCGGGCAAGGGGCACCGAAGGGTACCGGAAGGATCACGTTCGGACACCGGGAAGTCGAGTGCCGGGCCGCCGAAAGCGAGCTCGGGGCCCCGGTTTGTCCGTCCCACCCGGAGGCCCATATCTCGAGAAGGCACAGGCCGATTTCCTCCGGGTTTGGCTCGCTGCGTGCGGCCGGACGAGGCGCAGCGAACGGTACCGAGCACTCGGAGGTGCGGCGCTGCCCGCCGGAGGTACAGCGAAAGGCTGCAAACCGCTTTCCGCCTCCTCTCCCCTCGGGCGTGAGACCGACGGTCGTCTGGTTTGCTTCCGCGGCAAGAGCAGGACGAGGGGCACCGAGCGGTACCAGAACGAACCCGGTCGCACACCGGGATGTCGAGTGCCCGGCCCAAACCCGCTACCCCCCCCCCACCCGAAAGCGAGCCACGGTTTGTGGATTAAAAGTGAAGCGGCAAAGATTTGTAAAACAGCGTGAAATGATGAACCAGAAGCCCAAAGTAATGGTGGGAATAAAAGTTCCGAAATGTGAAATGGTGAACCAGAAGTTGTGTGAACTGTTTAACCCAAAGTGGCAAAAATGGATTAAAAGGGGTGAAATGATCGACCGCAAAGCAGGGCAAGCATTAAACAAAAGCAGCAGCATTTTTTAAAAAGGGACAAATGGTTTACCAGAATCCCAAAAGAATGCTCAGAGACTTAAGTGCCAAAGGGGAAATGGTTAACCAGTAGCTGGGTGAACTGTTTAACCAAAAGTGGGAAAAAGGATTAAAAGGGGTGAAATGATTAACCAGAAGGCGAAAGCAATGTGCCGCGTCAAAGTCCTAAAGGGGAAAAGGTTGACCATAAAGCAGGGAAATGATTAAACCAAAGCAGAAAAATTCAGTAAAAAGGGGCAAATGGTTAACCAGAAGTTGGGTGAACTGCTTAACCAAAAGTGGGAAAGAGGATTAAAAGGGGAGAAATGTTGAACCAGATGTCGAAAACAATGCGCGGCGATGAAGTCTGAAAGAGGAAAAGGTTGACCGCAAAGCAGGGAAAGGATTAAACAGAAGCAGCAATATCTTTTAAAAAGGGACAAATGGTGAACCAGAATCCCAAAAGAATGCTCAGAGACTTAAGTCCCAAAGGGGCAAATGGTTAACCAGAAGCTGGGTGAACTGTTTAACCAAAAGTGGGAAAAAGGATTAAAAGGGGTGAAATGATTAACCAGAAGGCGAAAGCAAAGTGCGGCGGCGAAGTCCTAAAGGAGAAAAGGTTGACCAGAAAGCAGGGAAACGATTAAACAAAAGCGGCAACATTTTTTAAAAAGTGGCAAATGGTTAACCAGAATCCCAAAATAATGCTCAGAGACTTAAGTCCCAAAGGGGCAAATGGTTAACCAGAAGCTGGGTGAACTGTTTAACCAAAAGTGGGAAAAAGGATTAAAATGTTGTGAAATGATTAACCAGAAGGCGAAAGCAAAGTGCGGCGGCGAAGTCCTAAAGGGGAAAAGGTTGACCATAAAGCAGGGAAATGATTAAACAAAAGCAGAAAAATTCAGTAAGAAGGGGCAAATGGTTAACCAGAAGCTGGTTGAACTGCTTAACCAAAAGTGGCAAAAAGGATTGAAAGGGGAGAAATGTTTAACCGGATGTCGTAAACAAGGTGCGGCGATGAAGTCGGAAAGAGGAAAAGGTTGACCAGAAAGCAGGGAAAGCATTAAACAAAAGCAGCAACATTTTTTAAAAAGTGGCAAATGGTTAACCAGAATCCCAAAAGAATGCTCAGAGACTTAAGTCCCAAAGGGGAAATGGTGAACCAGAAGCTGGGTGAACTGGTGAACCAAAAGTGGGAAAAAGGATTAAAAGGGGAGAAATGTTTAACCAGAAGGCAAAAGCAAAGTGCGGCGGCGAAGTCCAAAAGGGGAAAAGGTTGACAAGAAAGCAGGGAAATGATTAAACCAAAGCGGAAAAATTCAGTAAAATGGGGCAAATGGTTAACCAGAAGCTGGGTGAAATGGTTAACCAAAAGTGGCAAAAAAAGATTTAAAGGGGAAAAATGATTAACCAGAAGTCGACAACAATGCGCGGCGATGAAGTCTGAAAGGGGAAAAGGTTGACCACATAGCAGGGAAACGATTAAACAAAAGCGGCAAAATTTTTAAAAAAGTGGCAAATGATTAACCAGAATCCCAAAAGAATGCTCAGGGACTAAGTCCCAAAGGGGAAATGGTTAACCAGAAGCTGGGGGAAATGGTTAACCAAAAGTTGCAAAAATGATTAAAAGGGGTGAAATGATCAACCAGAAGTCGAAAATTATGTGCGGCGGTGAAGTCTGAAAGAGGGAAAGGTTGACCAGAAAGCATTAAACAAAAGTGGCAACATTTTAAAAAAATTGGCAAATGGTTAACCAGAATCCCAAAAGAATGCTCAGAGACTAAGTCCCAAAGGGGAAATGGTTAACCAGAAGCTGGGGGAAATGGTTAACCAAAAGTTGCAAAAATGATTAAAAGGGGTGAAATGATTAACCAGGAGGCTAAAGCAATGTGCTGCGGTGAAGTCCTAAAGGGGAAAAGGTTGACCAGAAAGCAGGGAAAGCATTAAACAAAAGCGGCAACATTTTTTAAAAAGTGGCAAATGATTAACCAGAATCCCAAAAGAATGCTCAGAGACCAAGTCCCAAAGGGGAAATGGTTAACCAGAAGCTGGGGGAAATGGTTAACCAAAAGTTGCAAAAATGATTAAAAGGGGTGAAATGATTAACCAGGAGGCTGAAGCAATGTGCCGCGGTGAAGTCCTAAAGGGGAAAAGGTTGACCACAAAGCAGGGAAAGCATTAAACAAAAGCGGCAACATTTTTAAAAAAGTGGCAAATGATTAACCAGAATCCCAAAAGAATGCTCAGAGACTAAGTCCCAAAGGGGAAATGGTTAACCAGAAGCTGGGGGAAATGGTTAACCAAAAGTTGCAAAAATGATTAAAAGGGGTGAAATGATTAACCAGGAGGCTAAAGCAATGTGCCGCGGTGAAGTCTGAAAGAGGGAAAGGTTGACCAGAAAGCATTAAACAAAAGTGGCAACATTTTTAAAAAATTGGCAAATGATTAACCAGAATCCCAAAAGAATGCTCAGAGACTAAGTCCCAAAGGGGAAATGGTTAACCAGAAGCTGGGGGAAATGGTTAACCAAAAGTTGCAAAAATGATTAAAAGGGGTGAAATGATTAACCAGGAGGCTGAAGCAATGTGCCGCGGTGAAGTCTGAAAGAGGGAAAGGTTGACCAGAAAGCATTAAACAAAAGTGGCAACATTTTTAAAAAAGTGGCAAATGATTAACCAGAATCCCAAAAGAATGCTCAGAGACCAAGTCCCAAAGGGGAAATGGTTAACCAGAAGCTGGGGGAAATGGTTAACCAAAAGTTGCAAAAATGATTAAAAGGGGTGAAATGATTAACCAGGAGGCTGAAGCAATGTGCCGCGGTGAAGTCTGAAAGAGGGAAAGGTTGACCAGAAAGCATTAAACAAAAGTGGCAACATTTTTTAAAAATTGGCAAATGATTAACCAGAATCCCAAAAGAATGCTCAGAGACCAAGTCCCAAAGGGGAAATGGTTAACCAGAAGCTGGGGGAAATGGTTAACCAAAAGTTGCAAAAATGATTAAAAGGGGTGAAATGATTAACCAGGAGGCTGAAGCAATGTGCCGCGGTGAAGTCTGAAAGAGGGAAAGGTTGACCAGAAAGCATTAAACAAAAGTGGCAACATTTTTTAAAAATTGGCAAATGGTTAACCAGAATCCCAAAAGAATGCTCACAGACTAAGTCCCAAAGGGGAAATGGTTAACCAGAAGCTGGGTGAAATGGTTAACCAAAAGTTACAAAAATGATTAAAAGGGGTGAAATGATCAACCAGAAGTCGAAAACAATGTGCGGCGATGAAGTCCTAAGGTGGAAAAGTTACCCAGAAGGCAGGGAAATGATCAAACGAAAGCAGCCAAAAAATTATTAAAAGAGGGGAACTGATGAACCAAAAGATGAGAAACGGCCCGCAGAGACTAAGTCCAAAACGGGAACTGGTGAACCGGAAATGATTAACCAAAAACTAAGTCCGAAGAGGGAACTGGTAAACCAGAACTGAGTAACCAGATTTTTAAAATTAATTATAAATGGGGAAACGATTGAGCAAAAGGCGGAAATTAAGTCACAGGGACCAGGTCCGAAAGGGCAAGAGGTTACCCCGTAGGGGGCATTCGTCAACTCAATCTGAAAATTTTGGAGGCAAATCTGACCAAAATGCGGAAATCGGACCACACCGCGAGGGGCGCCATTCGACGGGGCAGGGGTAGACGCGTCGAACGGTGCCTGAAGGTCCCGGCTGCGACACGTGAGTCCGGAGATATGGCCAGTCAAAGTCTGATGGGAGGTACCGAAGCCGAAAAATCGAAACGCGTTTGCGGCGATTCGGTGTCAGAAAGTCGGTCACGAATTCAAATTCGTCCCGCTGATTCGCCAATTGCCAGCCGGTTCCGGGGGGATTGGCGGGGTACCTGCAGGATAGTAAGAGGTGGCATGTCGAGACTTAGCCTGTTTACCAGACTTGTGTCCAGCGCCTCCAGGTCTGCAGAGACCGACCCGGGCTGCCGCCCAACCGACTTTTAAGCCTTTTGGGAGTGGGAATTTTTCCCATTTTTCCCCATTTTTCGGGTTTTTTGGTCGGGCTTGAAAACGGCGGCCCCGAGGCCTCCCGGGGCTGGCGGGCTTCGGCTCCCTTGCGAGAGGGTCCGAATTCCACCCGTTTAAGCCCAGAAAGGAGTTCGGAAGTCAGTCGGTCGAGGGAACCCCTTCGGAAGTCCGACGGGGATGGATTCGGCCGGCGTTTCGGATCTCCGGTCAGAGGATTCCCCCCCTGGGCGGGGGGGTGCGAGTAGCTGCCGGCAAACGGTCCCTTGCACTTGTGGCACAAAAAGTCCGAGCACAGGTTAATGAGTTGGCCGCGGAAGCCCCTATGCCGAAATGAGAAAGCCCCCGTTGCGGGGATTTAGTGACGCATCTGCGGCCGGAGGTGGGAGGCCGTCCTGCCGAATTGACACTTGTCATTCGGGCACCTAGGGATTGGTCGGGTACCCGGAGATTTTCGAGAACACGATTTTCAGAGCTTTCTCTGACAGCCCAGGTGCACTTTAAGAGTGCCTGAAAAAGTGACACTTGGCAAAAGGCTCTCAATTTCAAAGCGGAGACCTTTACAAGAGCACTCGGAAGTCACCTGTCAGCATTTAAAGCTACATCAGGCGGCAATTTTCGAACTCTTTGTCAGTCTGAAATCGTGTTGAGCCTCGACAGCGTCGGGCTCAGGCAGGAGGAGCTTGCCAGCAGAGAGAGGCTCACCATGGATTGCTGGTGGATGCTTTTCGAAAACATATACACATTATATTATATTATAATAATATAAAGAAAAAAAAGAGTTTCTCAAAATCTCTGTGACACTTTGCAGATTTTTTTGAAAGCCAATAAAGAGAACTCTTTAACTTGAAAGTCACCTGTGCCGGCATAGCGATGACTTTTAAAACAGGTTGACACTTTCGAGCCGCGGCGGCTCTGAATCACCCCAGACACC
>NW_027139509.1:10000-17500 GCF_035084215.1 Heptranchias perlo | reverse complement strand
CTTTCCGCCGCCACCCTCCGCGGGCGTGAGACCGACGGTCATCGGGTTTGGTTCCGCGGCTCGAGCAGGACGAGGGGCAGCGAACGGTACCGGAACGAACCCGGTCGCACACCGGGAAGTCGAGTGCCGGGTCTCGAAACGGAGCCGGGTCGGCCCAGTTTAAAACGGAGAAGAGAGTGCTGCCCTCTGCGGGTGAAAACCTGGAAGTACGTTGGTTAATGATTTCCAGTTCACCCCGCTTGGTCAGGCCCACTCGGAGGCGGATAACTCCGGAACGCCGAGGCCGATTTCCTGCGGGTATGGCTCGTTGCGTGCGGCAGGAGGCGGCGCAGCGTACGGTACCGAGCACTCGGAGGTGCGGTGCTGCCCGCCGGAGTGACAGCGAAAGGCTGCGCACCGCTTTCCGCCTGCTAACTCGGCGTCCGTGAGACCGACCGACTCCGCTTTAGCACCGGAGCTAGAGTGGGGCAAGGGGCACCGAAGGGTACCGGAACGATGACGTTCGCACACCGGGAAGTCGAGTGCCGGGCCGCCGAAAGCGAGCAGGGTGCCACCGCTCGGGGCCCCGGTTTGTCCGTCCCACCCGGAGGCCCATATCTCCGGAAGGCACAGGCCGATTTCCACCGGGTATGGCTCGTTGTGTGCGGCCGGACCAGGCGCAGCGGATGGTACCGAGCACTCGGAGGTCGGGCGCTGCCCGCCGGAGGTACAGCGAAAGGCTGCAAACCACTTTCCGCCGCCTCCCTCCGCGGGCGTGAGACCGACGGTCGTCGGGTTTGTTTCCCCGGCTAGAGCAGGACGAGGGGCAGCGAACGGTACCGGAACGAACCCGGTCGCACACCGGGAAGTCGACTAGCGGGCCGCCGAAAGCGAGCACGGGGCCCCGGTTTGTCCGTCCCACCCGGAGGCCCATATCTCTGGAAGGCACAGGCCGATTTCCACCGGGTATGGCTCGTTGTGTGCGGCAGGACCAGGCGCAGCGGACGGTACCGAGCACTCGGAGGTCGGGCGCTGCCCGCCGGAGGTACAGCGAAAGGCTGCAAACCACTTTCCGCCGCCTCCCTCCGCGGGCGTGAGACCGACGGTCGTCGGGTTTGGTTCCGCGGCTAGAGCAGGACGAGGGGCAGCGAACGGTACCGGAACGAACCCGGTCGCACACCGGGAAGTCGAGTGCCGGGTCTCGAAACGGAGCCGGGTCGGCCCAGTTTAAAACGGAGAAGAGAGTGCTGCCCTCTGCGGGTGAAAACCTGGAAGTACGTTGGTTAATGATTTCCAGTTCACCCCGCTTGGTCAGGCCCACTCGGAGGCGGATAACTCCGGAACGCCGAGGCCGATTTCCTCCGGGTCTGGCTCGTTGCGTGCGGCAGGAGGCGGCGCAGCGTACGGTACCGAGCACTCGGAGATGCGGTGCAGCCCGCCGGAGTGACAGCGAAAGGCTGCGCACCGCTTTCCGCCTGGTAACTCGGCGTCCGTGAGACCGACCGACTCCGCTTTAGCACCGGAGCTAGAGTGGGGCAAGGGGCACGGTTGGGTACCGGAAGGATGACGTTCGCACACCGGGAAGTCGAGTGCCGGGCCGCCGAAAGCGAGCACGGGGTCCCGGTTTGTCCGTCCCACCCGGAGGCCCATATCTCCGGAAGGCACAGGCCGATTTCCTCCGGGTATGGCTCGTTGCGTGCGGCCGGACCAGGCGCAGCGGACGGTACCGAGCACTCGGAGGTCGGGCGCTGCCCGCCGGAGGTACAGCGAAAGGCTGCAAACCACTTTCCGCCGCCTCCCTCCGCGGGCGTGAGACCGACGGTCGTCGGGTTTGTTTCCGCGGCTAGAGCAGGACGAGGGGCAGCGAACGGTACCGGAAGGAACCCGGTCGCACACCGGGAAGTCGACTAGCGGGCCGCCGAAAGCGAGCACGGGGCCCCGGTTTGTCCGTCCCACCCGGAGGCCCATATCTCTGGAAGGCACAGGCCGATTTCCACCGGGTATGGCTCGTTGTGTGCGGCAGGACCAGGCGCAGCGGACGGTACCGAGCACTCGGAGGTCGGGCGCTGCCCGCCGGAGGTACAGCGAAAGGCTGCAAACCACTTTCCGCCACCTCCCTCCGCGGGCGTGAGACCGACGGTCGTCGGGTTTGTCTCCGCGGCTAGAGCAGGACGAGGGGCAGCGAACGGTACCGGAACGAACCCGGTCGCACACCGGGAAGTCGACCAGCGGGCCGCCGAAAGCGTGCTCGGGTCCCCGGTTTGTCTGTCCCACCCGGAGGCTGATATCTGAGGAAGTCCGAGGCCGATTTCCTCCGGCTAACTCGGCGGGCAATGTGTCCCCCCCCCACCATCTTCGGCTGATTACCGTGGCTGGACCGGATCAAGGAGCAACGGAACCGTGCCAGAACGACGTCGGTCGGACGGCGTGAACTGATAGTGCCGAGGCCGGAAACCGAGCCGGAAATGTGCACCGATTTATTGGTCCCACTCGCAGGCCCATATCTCCGGAAGGCCGAGGCCGATTTCCTCCGGGTATGGTTCGCTGCGTGCAGCCGGAAGGGGAGCAGCGGACGGCACTGAGCAGCCGGAGGTGCGGCGCTGCCCGCCGGAGCTGCAAGCGAAAGGCTGCGCACCGCTTTCCGCTGGCTAACTCGGCGGCCGTCAGGCCGACCGACTCCGCTTCAGCACGGGAGCTGGAGTCGGGCAAGGGGCACCGAAGGGTACCGGAAGGATCACGTTCGGACACCGGGAAGTCGAGTGCCGGGCCGCCGAAAGCGAGCTCGGGGCCCCGGTTTGTCCGTCCCACCCGGAGGCCCATATCTCGAGAAGGCACAGGCCGATTTCCTCCGGGTTTGGCTCGCTGCGTGCGGCCGGACGAGGCGCAGCGAACGGTACCGAGCACTCGGAGGTGCGGCGCTGCCCGCCGGAGGTACAGCGAAAGGCTGCAAACCGCTTTCCGCCTCCTCTCCCCTCGGGCGTGAGACCGACGGTCGTCTGGTTTGCTTCCGCGGCAAGAGCAGGACGAGGGGCACCGAGCGGTACCAGAACGAACCCGGTCGCACACCGGGATGTGGAGTGCCCGGCCCAAACCCGCTACCCCCCCCCCCCCCCCCAACACCCGAAAGCGAGCCCCGGTTTGTGGATTAAAAGTGAAGCGGCAAAGATTTGTAAAACAGCGTGAAATGATGAACCAGAAGCCCAAAGTAATGGTGGGAATAAAAGTTCCAAAATGTGAAATGGTGAACCAGAAGTTGTGTGAACTGTTTAACCCAAAGTGGCAAAAATGGATTAAAAGGGGTGAAATGATCGACCGCAAAGCAGGGCAAGCATTAAACAAAAGCAGCAGCATTTTTTAAAAAGGGACAAATGGTTTACCAGAATCCCAAAAGAATGCTCAGAGACTTAAGTCCCAAAGGGGAAATGGTTAACCAGTAGCTGGGTGAACTGCTTAACCCAAAGTGGGAAAAAGGATAAAAAAGGGGTGAACTGATCAACCAGAAGTCGACAACAATGTGCGGCGATTAAGTCTGAAAGAGGGAAAGGTTGACCGGAAAGCAGGGAAATGATTAAACAAAAGCAGAAAAATTCAGTAAAAAGGGGCAAGTGGTGAACCAGAAGTTGGGTGAACTGCTTAACCAAAAGTGGGAAAGAGGATTAAAAGGGGAGAAATGTTGAACCAGATGTCGAAAACAATGCGCGGCGATGAAGTCTGAAAGAGGAAAAGGTTGACCGCAAAGCAGGGAAAGGATTAAACAGAAGCAGCAATATCTTTTAAAAAGGGACAAATGGTGAACCAGAATCCCAAAAGAATGCTCAGAGACTTAAGTCCCAAAGGGGCAAATGGTTAACCAGAAGCTGGGTGAACTGTTTAACCAAAAGTGGGAAAAAGGATTAAAATGTTGTGAAATGATTAACCAGAAGGCGAAAGCAAAGTGCGGCGGCGAAGTCCTAAAGGGGAAAAGGTTGACCATAAAGCAGGGAAATGATTAAACAAAAGCGGAAAAATTCAGTAAGAAGGGGCAAATGGTTAACCAGAAGTTGGGTGAACTGCTTAACCAAAAGTGGGAAAAAGGATTAAAAGGGGAGAAATGTTTAACCAGATGTCGAAAACAATGCGCGGCGATGAAGTCTGAAAGAGGAATAGGTCGACCGCAAAGCAGGGAAATGATTAAACAAAAGCAGAAAAATTCAGTAAAAAGGGGCAAATGGTGAACCAGAAGCTGGGTGAACTGCTTAACCAAAAGTGGGAAAAAGGATTAAAAGGGGAGAAATGTTGAACCAGATGTCGAAAACAAGGTGCGGCGATGAAGTCTGAAAGAGGAATAGGTCGACCGCAAAGCAGGGAAAGGTTTAATCAAAAGCAGCAATATCTTTTAAAAAGGGACAAATGGTGAACCAGAATCACAAAAGAATGCTCAGAGACTTAAGTCCCAAAGGGGAAATGGTTAACCAGTAGCTGGGTGAACTGTCCAACCCAAAGTGGGAAAAAGGATTAAAAGGGGTGAAATGATTAACCAGGAGGCTAAAGCAATGTGCCGCGGTGAAGTCCTAAAGGGGAAAAGGTTGACCAGAAAGCAGGGAAAGCATTAAACAAAAGCGGCAACATTTTTTAAAAAGTGGCAAATGGTTAACCAGAATCCCAAAAGAATGCTCAGAGACTTAAGTCCCAAAGGGGAAATGGTGAACCAGAAGCTGGGTGAACTGGTGAACCAAAAGTGGGAAAAAGGATTAAAAGGGGAGAAATGATTAACCAGGAGGCTGAAGCAATGTGCCGCGGTGAAGTCCTAAAGGGTAAAAGGTTGACAAGAAAGCAGGGAAATGATTAAACCAAAGCGGAAAAATTCAGTATAATGGGGCAAATGGTTAACCAGAAGCTGGGTGAAATGGTTAACCAAAAGTGGCAAAAAAAGATTTAAAGGGGAAAAATGATTAACCAGAAGTCGACAACAATGCTCGGCGATGAAGTCTGAAAGGGGAAAAGGTTGACCAGAAAGCAGGGAAACGATTAAACAAAAGCGGCAACATTTTTTAAAAAGTGGCAAATGGTTAACCAGAATCCCAAAAGAATGCTCAGAGACTAAGTCCCAAAGGGGAAATGGTTAACCAGAAGCTGGGGGAAATGGTTAACCAAAAGTTGCAAAAATGATTAAAAGGGGTGAAATGATTAACCAGGAGGCTGAAGCAATGTGCCGCGGTGAAGTCCTAAAGGGGAAAAGGTTGACCACAAAGCAGGGAAAGCATTAAACAAAAGCGGCAACATTTTTTAAAAATTGGCAAATGATTAACCAGAATCCCAAAAGAATGCTCAGAGACTAAGTCCCAAAGGGGAAATGGTTAACCAGAAGCAGGGGGAAATGGTTAACCAAAAGTTGCAAAAATGATTAAAAGGGGTGAAATGATTAACCAGGAGGCTGAAGCAATGTGCCGCGGTGAAGTCCTAAAGGGGAAAAGGTTGACCACAAAGCAGGGAAAGCATTAAACAAAAGCGGCAACATTTTTAAAAAAGTGGCAAATGATTAACCAGAATCCCAAAAGAATGCTCAGAGACTAAGTCCCAAAGGGGAAATGGTTAACCAGAAGCTGGGGGAAATGGTTAACCAAAAGTTGCAAAAATGATTAAAAGGGGTGAAATGATTAACCAGGAGGCTAAAGCAATGTGCCGCGGTGAAGTCTGAAAGAGGGAAAGGTTGACCAGAAAGCA
The DNA here is from genome assembly GCF_035084215.1 of Heptranchias perlo. NCBI lineage: Eukaryota > Metazoa > Chordata > Chondrichthyes > Hexanchiformes > Hexanchidae > Heptranchias > Heptranchias perlo. The sequence continues at coordinate 11,818 of NW_027139509.1, read as the reverse complement.
TTAAACAAAAGTGGCAACATTTTAAAATAATTGGCAAATGGTTAACCAGAATCCCAAAAGAATGCTCAGAGACTAAGTCCCAAAGGGGAAATGGTTAACCAGAAGCTGGGGGAAATGGTTAACCAAAAGTTGCAAAAATGATTAAAAGGGGTGAAATGATTAACCAGGAGGCTAAAGCAATGTGCCGCGGTGAAGTCCTAAAGGGGAAAAGGTTGACCAGAAAGCAGGGAAAGCATTAAACAAAAGCGGCAACATTTTTTAAAAAGTGGCAAATGGTTAACCAGAATCCCAAAAGAATGCTCAGAGACCAAGTCCCAAAGGGGAAATGGTTAACCAGAAGCTGGGGGAAATGGTTAACCAAAAGTTGCAAAAATGATTAAAAGGGGTGAAATGATTAACCAGGAGGCTGAAGCAATGTGCCGCGGTGAAGTCTGAAAGAGGGAAAGGTTGACCAGAAAGCATTAAACAAAAGTGGCAACATTTTTTAAAAATTGGCAAATGGTTAACCAGAATCCCAAAAGAATGCTCACAGACTAAGTCCCAAAGGGGAAATGGTTAACCAGAAGCTGGGTGAAATGGTTAACCAAAAGTTACAAAAATGATTAAAAGGGGTGAAATGATCAACCAGAAGTCGAAAACAATGTGCGGCGATGAAGTCCTAAGGTGGAAAAGTTACCCAGAAGGCAGGGAAATGATCAAACGAAAGCAGCCAAAAAATTATTAAAAGAGGGGAACTGATGAACCAAAAGATGAGAAACGGCCCGCAGAGACTAAGTCCAAAACGGGAACTGGTGAACCGGAAATGATTAACCAAAAACTAAGTCCGAAGAGGGAACTGGTAAACCAGAACTGAGTAACCCGATTTTTAAAATTAATTATAAATGGGGAAACGATTGAGCAAAAGGCGGAAATTAAGTCACAGGGACCAGGTCCGAAAGGGCAAGAGGTTACCCCGTAGGGGGCATTCGTCAACTCAATCTGAAAATTTTGGAGGCAAATCTGACCAAAATGCGGAAATCGGACCACACCGCGAGGGGCGCCATTCGACGGGGCAGGGGTAGACGCGTCGAACGGTGCCTGAAGGTCCCGGCTGCGACACGTGAGTCCGGAGATATGGCCAGTCAAAGTCTGATGGGAGGTACCGAAGCCGAAAAATCGAAACGCGTTTGCGGCGATTCGGTGTCAGAAAGTCGGTCACGAATTCAAATTCGTCCCGCTGATTCGCCAATTGCCAGCCGGTTCCGGGGGGATTGGCGGGGTACCTGCAGGATAGTAAGAGGTGGCATGTCGAGACTTAGCCTGTTTACCAGACTTGTGTCCAGCGCCTCCAGGTCTGCAGAGACCGACCCGGGCTGCCGCCCAACCGACTTTTAAGCCTTTTGGGAGTGGGAATTTTTCCCATTTTTCCCCATTTTTCGGGTTTTTTGGTCGGGCTTGAAAACGGCGGCCCCGAGGCCTCCCGGGGCTGGCGGGCTTCGGCTCCCTTGCGAGAGGGTCCGAATTCCACCCGTTTAAGCCCAGAAAGGAGTTCGGAAGTCAGTCGGTCGAGGGAACCCCTTCGGAAGTCCGACGGGGATGGATTCGGCCGGCGTTTCGGATCTCCGGTCAGAGGATTCCCCCCCTGGGCGGGGGGGTGCGAGTAGCTGCCGGCAAACGGTCCCTTGCACTTGTGGCACAAAAAGTCCGAGCACAGGTTAATGAGTTGGCCGCGGAAGCCCCTATGCCGAAATGAGAAAGCCCCCGTTGCGGGGATTTAGTGACGCATCTGCGGCCGGAGGTGGGAGGCCGTCCTGCCGAATTGACACTTGTCATTCGGGC
>NW_027139508.1:0-170000 GCF_035084215.1 Heptranchias perlo | reverse complement strand
GCAGAGAGAGAGAGAGGGGCAGAGAGAGGGGCAGAGAGAGAGAGAGGGGCAGAGAGAGAGAGGGGGAGAGAGAGGCAGAGAGAGAGAGGGGCAGAGAGAGAGAGAGGGGCAGAGAGAGAGAGAGAGGGGCAGAGAGAGAGAGAGGGGCAGAGAGAGAGAGGGGGAGAGAGAGGCAGAGAGAGAGAGAGGGGCAGAGAGAGAGAGGGGGAGAGAGAGGCAGAGAGAGAGAGAGGGGGCAGAGAGAGAGAGAGGGGCAGAGAGAGAGAGAGGGGCAGAGAGAGAGAGAGGGGCAGAGAGAGGGGCAGAGAGAGAGAGAGGGGCAGAGAGAGAGAGGGGCAGAGAGAGGCAGAGAGAGAGAGAGGGGCAGAGAGAGAGAGAGGGGCAGAGAGAGAGAGAGGGGCAGAGAGAGAGAGAGGGGGCAAGAGAGAGGGGCAGAGACACATAGGGAGAGAGAGAGAGAGAGCAGCTGCTGGGGAACACCTACCAAGTCATCTCAGAGAAACTAACCCAGTCATCCATCATCTGTAGCTGCACAGGAGAGTATCATTCAGACAGGCTGTGTGCTGGACATCGACAGGAGCCTTGACACTGAGACACACGGGCCGTACAGTCCCAGGTGGGAGTGAATCGTTCCCTTTTACCCCGTGTACAGTACAAGGAGCTGACAATGAGGCACATGCAGATCGTACCGTACAGTACCAGGCGAGAGTGAATCAATTCCTACCCTGTACCTGCCCTGGGATAATTTGATGGGGATGGTACAACACGGGGTTACACAATAAGGTAGCCAAACTTAGTGGGAGGATCGAAGATTGGGAAGTCTTCAAGACAGCAAAAAGTAACTAAAGGATTGATTAAGAAAGGGAAGTTAGATTATGAAAATAAATTAGCAAAAAATATAAAAACAGATAGCAAGAGTTTCTACAGTTATATAAAAAGAAAAAGGGTGGCTAAGGCAAACGTAGGTCCCTTAGAGGATGAGACCGGGAAATTAATGGTGGGAAACATGGAGATGGCAAAAATGCTGAACAAATATTTTGTTTCAGTCTTTACGGTAGAGGACACTAAGAATATCCCAACACTGGACAAACAGGGTGCTCTAGGGGGGAGGAGCTAAATACAATTAAAATTACTAAGGAATTGGTACTCAGTAAATTAATGGGACTCAAGGCGGATAAATCCCCTGGACCTGATGGCTTACATCCTAGGGTCTTGAGGGAAGTGGCAGTAGGGATTGTGGATGCTTTGGTAATAATTTTCCAAAATTCTCTGGACTCGGCAAAGGTCCCGGCAGATTGGAAAACTGCTAATGTAACACCCTTATTTAAAAAAGGTAATAGGCAGAAGGCTGGAAATTATAGACCAGTTAGCCTAACATCTGTGGTGGGTAATATTTTGGAATCTATTATTAAGGAGACAGTAGCGGAACATTTGGATAAACATAATTTAATAGGACAAAGTCAGCATGGTTTTACGAAGGGGAAGTCATGTCTGACAAATTTGCTTGAGTTCTTTGAGGACATAACGTATAGGGTGGATAAAGGGGAACCAGTGGACGTAGTGTATTTAGACTTCCAGAAGGCATTCGACAAGGTGCCACATAAAAGATTATTGCTCAAGATAAAGAATCACTGGATTGGGGGTAATATTCTGGCATGGGTGGAGGATTGGTTATCTAACAGGAAGCAGAGAGTTGGGATAAATGGTTCATTCTCGGACTGGTAACCAGTAGCCAATGGTGTTCCGCAGGGGTCGGTGCTGGGTCCCCAACTCTTTACAATCTATATTAACGATTTGGAGGAGGGGACCGAGTGTAACATATCAAAGTTTACAGATGATACAAAGATGGGAGGGAAAGTAGAGAGTGAGGAGGACATAAAAAACCTACAAGGGGATATAGACAGGCTGGGTGAGTGGGCGGAGATTTGGCAGATGCAATACAATATTGGAAAATGTGAGGTTATGCACTTTGGCAGGAAAAATCAGAGAGCAGGTTATTATCTTAATGGCGAGAAACTGGAAAGTACTGCAGTACAAAGGGATCTGGGGGTCCCAGTGCAAGAAAATCAAAAAGTTAGTATGCAGGTGCAGCAGGTGATCAAGAAGGCCAACGGAATGTTGGCTTTTATTGCTCGGGGGATAGAATATAAAAACAGGGAGGTATTGCTGCAGTTATATAAGGTATTGGTGAGACCGCACCTGGAATACTGCATACAGTTTTGGTCTCCATACTTGAGAAAAGACATACTTGCTCTCGAGGCAGTACAAAGAAGGTTCACTCGGTTAATCCCGGGGATGAGGGGGTGGACATATGAGGAGAGGTTGAGTGGATTGGGACTCTACTCATTGGAGTTCAGAAGAATGAGAGGCGATCTTATTGAAACATATAAGATTGTGAAGGGGCATGATCGGGTGGATGCGGTAAGGATGTTCCCAAGGATGGGTGAAACTGGAACTAGGGGACATAATCTTAGAATAAGGGGCTGCTCTTTCAAAACTGAGATGAGGAGAAACTTCTTCACTCAGAGGGTAGTAGGTCTGTGGAATTTGCTGCCCCAGGAAGCTGTGGAAGCTACATCATTAAATAAATTTAAAACAGAAATAGACAGTTTCCTAGAAGTAAAGGGAATTAGGGGTTACGGGGAGCGGGCAGGAAATTGGACATGAATTTAGATTTGAGGTTAGGATCAGATCAGCCATGATCTTATTGAATGGCGGAGCAGGCTCGAGGGGCCGATTGGCCTACTCCTGCTCCTATTTCTTATGTTCTTATGTTCCTATGTAGATACAGAGTAAAGCTCCCTCTACACTGTCCCATCAAACACTCCCATGGGGGGACACTAATGGGGGAGGTGTAGAGGTACAACCCACAAGGGCAGTGGTATACAGCACACTGAGAATGATGGGTATTATGGGATGAAGCTCTCTTCCGTTGCAGGCGGCCTCCTTACCTGGGATGTGCTTGGCCCAGCCAATGATGACCACCAGCTCTCGGTCCGCCAGATCGCACAGTGTGGTCAGTGCCTTAATATCGGTCTCGGGGACAGTGGGATCCGGCATGGCGTAAATCTTCTCCGGTTCCGCGACCAGGAGATGGGAAACAATTTTACTCACTGCAAGGAGAGAGAATGTAGTCAGAGTTCAGACCCTGACCCGAGTGCTCAGAGTTCAGACCCTGACCCGAGTGCTCAGAGTTCAGACCCTGACCCCAGTGCTCAGATCCTGACCCCAGTGCTCAGACCCTGACCCCAGTGCTCAGATCCTGACCCCAGTGCTCAGATCCTGACCCCAGTGCTCAGACCCTGACCCCAGTGCTCAGACCCTGACCCCAGTGCTCAGAGTTCAGACCCTGACCCCAGTGCTCAGACCCTGACCCCAGTGCTCAGACCCTGAGCCCAGTGCTCAGAGTTCAGACCCTGACCCCAGTGCTCAGACCCTGAGCCCAGTACAATCACACTCAAAGTGTTGGAGGATGAAGATAAACTGAGGCCAAACTTGACAACAGCCTGGACCCTCACTCTCCCAACTCTGCTGCTCACCAGATTGGGCACCAGGTCAAATATGATTGTTGCCACGTCTGCCCCTTCACTGATCCACTTACAGGCTCTGGGATTGGAACAGGCTCCATCACAATGTAGGGCCCAATGAAAGGTACAGAGTGAAGCTCCCTCTACACTGTCCCATCAAACACTCCCAGGGCAGGTACAGCACGGGTTAGATACAGAGTAAAGCTCCCTCTACACTGTCCCGTCAAACACTCCCAGGGCAGGTACAGCACGGGTTAGATACAGAGTAAAGCTCCCTCTACACTGTCCCATCAAACACTCCCAGGGCAGGTACAGGGTTAGATACAGAGTAAAGCTCCCTCTGCACTGTCCCATCAAACACTCCCAGGGCAGGTACAGGGTTAGATACAGAGTAAAGCTCCCTCTACACTGTCCCATCAAACACTCCCAGGGCAGGTACAGGGTTAGATACAGAGTAAAGCTCCCTCTACACTGTCCCATCAAACACTCCCAGGGCAGGTACAGCACGGGTTAGATACAGAGTAAAGCTCCCTCTGCACTGTCCCATCAAACACTCCCAGGGCAGGTACAGGGTTAGATACAGAGTAAAGCTCCCTCTACACTGTCCCATCAAACACTCCCAGGGCAGGTACAGGGTTAGATACAGAGTAAAGCTCCCTCTACACTGTCCCATCAAACACTCCCAGGGCAGGTACAGCACGGGTTAGATACAGAGTTGCGTCGGAGCAGGGACCGCGTTGTGTCGGGAGCAGGGACCGCGTTGTGTCGGGAGCAGGGACCGCGTTGTGTCGGGTGCAGTGGCCCCTCGACATTACTGCCTCATCCACATTAATAGTTACGTGGTTTCTTGGCCGGTGGAGGGAGCTGCAGGGAGAGGTAGGAGCTGTTCTCCGCATCGATCCTTCGCTTGTATTTCTGACGTCCTCCTCGCACTCGATCCAGACGCACACCTGGGGCGGGAGGGGACAGAGAGAGAGGGGGGGGGTGGGAGGGGAGAGTTGGGGGGGAGGGGGAGAGGGGGAGAGGAGAGAGGGAGGGGAGAGGGGGAGGGAGAGAGGGGGAGGGAGAGAGGGGGAGGAGGGGAAGAGGGAGGAGGGGAAGAGGGTGTGGAGAGAGAGCGAGGGGAAATAGAGAGGGATGGAGATAGAGAGGGAGGGGAGTGAGAGAGGGAGAGGGAGGGGATGGGAGAGTGGGGAGAGCAGGAAAGGTGAGAGAGAAAGAGAGACAGAGACAGAAATAGGAAGAGGGTAAGAAGGAGAGAGAAAGAGAAAGAGAGGGAAGGAGAGAGAAAGAGGAAGAGAGGGAAGGAGAGAGAAAGAGACAGAGAGGGTGTGGGAGGGACAGAGAAAGGGAGGGAGAGAGATAGAGAGAGTTAAAAACATTCCCAGCCCATTTGCTGGTGCCTGCTGCAATGCCCGTGATATTTCCCTATTGTGTGTCCTCCTTGGTACTTGAGTGATAGACCGTTGTACAGTGAGACTGAAGAGCTCCCTCACAGACCGGAATTCTCCCGCACTGCGTTTTAACTTCAACAGAATCCCGTTTACACTCGTGTACGCACGGTTACCGCCAAAGTAAAAGTTGGTGAGATTGTGGGATATGGGGAGATGGTGGGTGGGTGGGTGGGTGTGAGGGATAGAGGGAGATGGTGGGTGGGTGGGATAGGGGGAGATGTGATGGTGGACGGGTAATGTTCTGTGTTGGGATGTTGTGTAAGTGTCTGATTGACTTGACCTGCCCCTCTAACTGCTCATTTGGTGCTAAAACATTCTGAAGCAGAGTTGAAGAATTGTCCAGAACTTAAGTGTGTCTCACGCTTTATATCGTGACAAGAACTTCAAACTAGAACTGCGGAATGGGTAATTCAGGGCTACCAGGGCCTTACAGAAGGGCCGAGTGACTTTTCTCACTTGGCAATACTTGGTACCTTGTGGAGAAAAAGGGGAGGATGTGACACTGGGCTGGGCCCGAGCAGTAGAATCATCACAGAATGAGGAGATGATGAGGTGACACACCCTGTCCCTCATGGCCCGGTCGTCATCGGGACATCAAAGGGGATGAAGGCGTCATCTATTGGGGACTGATTGGTCCAGTAGAGCAGTCACTGCCAATTCACCTCTGGGGCCTGGGTTCAGTTGCAACTCAGATAGAGGTTAAGGTGATGTCCGCTCCCTGAAGAGACTCAAACAATCCATGGATTGTCCAGTCAGTGTCTCCTCGTACATGTGCTGCCTATGGAAAGTTCTTGGTTTGATCTTCGGCCTGTGAATTAACTGGTACAGTCAGCATTCCCACCACAGACAGCCAGATATCCAAGTTTGCCGATGACACAATGATTGGTGGAGTAGTAAGTCCAGGAGACGGGAGCATAAAATTACAAAGAGACATTGAGAGAGTCAGTGAGTGGGCAAAACTGGGGCAGATGGATTTCAACACAGGTAAGTGTGAGCTCATCCATTTTGGACCAAAAAAGGATCAATCCGAGTATTTTTGAAATGGTGAAAAGCTCGGAACAGTGGAGGTTGAAAGAGATTTAGGGGCCCAGGTACACAGATCACTAAAATACAGCAGGTACAAAAAATAATCAAAAAGGCTAATGGAATGTTAGCCTTTGTAACGAGAGGGCCAGAATATAAAGGGGAGGAAGTTTTGCTCCAGTTATACAAAGCCCTGGACCACATCTGGAGCACTGGGTACAGTTCTGGGCACCGCACCTTAGAAAGGAGATATTGGCCTTGGAGGGAGTGCAGCCCAGATTCACCAGAATATTACCAGGGCTCCCAGGGTTAGATTATGAGGAGAGATTAGGCTTGTATTCCCTGGAATAAAGAAGGTTAAGGGGTGATTTGATTGAGCTGCTTAGGATTTTGAAAGGAATTGATAGGGTAGATAGAGCAGCAGCTGGCGTCACTGCAGTGTATCCGCGAGGTCAAGAAAGTGCAGGCAGAGAGGGACTGGGTGACCGCCAGACAGACAAGGAGGACCAGGCAGGTAGTGCAGGAGTCCCCTGAGGGCATCTCACTCTCCAACCAGTACTAGTGAGGGAGAGGGTTCCCCTGGGGAGTGCAGCCAGAGCCAAGACCACAGCACCATGGGTGGCTCAGCTGTACAGGGGGAGGAGAAAGGTCAGGAGATCAATACTGATAGGGGATTCTATAGTTAGAGGACCAGGCAGGCATTTCTGCAGACGTGATTCCAGGATGGTATGTTGCCTCCCTGGTGCCAGGGTCAAGGATGTCACTGAGCGACTGCAGAACATTCTGGAGGGGGAGAGTGAACAGCTGGAGGTCGTGGTCTATATCGGTACCAATGTCATAGTCAGAAAGAGGGATGAGGTCCTGCAGGCAGATTTTAAGGAGTTGGGAAAAAGATTAATAAGCAGGACCTCAAGGGTAGTAATCTCCGGATTACTCCCAGTGCCACACGCTGGCGAGTATAGAAATAGGAGGATAGAGCAGATGAATGCGTGGCTGGAGAGATGGTGCAGGAGGGAGGGCTTTAGATTCCTGGGGCATTGGGACCGGTCCTGGGGGAGGTGGGACCTGTACAGGCTGGACAGGGTGCACCTCAACAGGGCCGGGACTAATGTCCTCGCGGGGAGGTTTGCTAGTGCTGTGGGGGAGGGTTTAAACTAGTTTGGCAGGGAGATGGGATAAACTCGGAACTGGAAATGGAAGGTAGAAAATTAGTAAGTGAGTCTGGAAGGCAGAGGGAACAAAAGTTAGAAAATAAACAACAAAGGAGTTTGGCAGAGCTTAATTGTATTTACCTCAATGCAAGGAGTTGAGTGAATAAGGCGGATGAGCTGAGAGCACAGATAGACACAGGGCAGTACGATGTCATCACTACTACTGAAACATGGCTTAAAGAGGGGCAGGAATGGCAGCTCAACGTTCCTGGTTACAGGGTTTTCAGACGAGATAGAGAACGGGATAAAAAAAGAGTGGGGGGCAATATTAGTTAAAGAAACAATTCCAGCTGTGAGGAGGGATGATATGTTAGAAGGATCATTAAATGAGGCCTTATGGGTTGAGCTAAGGAACAAAAAAGGGGCAGTCACATTGCTGGGAGTGAACTATAGACCCCCAAACGGTCAGAGGGAGATAGAGGAGCAAAGATGCAGGTAACTTTCTGAGAAGTGCAAAAACAACAGGCAGTGATAAAGGATTTCAACCACCCGAATATTAACTGGGATACAATCAGTGTGAAGGGTATAGAGGGAGCAGAATTCTTAAATTGCATTCAGGGGAACTTTTTTAGCCAGTATGTAACAAGCCCAACAAGAGAGGGGGCAGTTCTGGATTTAGTTTTAGGGAATGAAGCTGGGCAGGTGGAAGGAGAATCAGTGGGAGAGTATTTTGGAGATAGTGACCATAATTCAGTTCGATTTAGCATAGTTATGGAAAAGGACAGAGATAGAACAGGAGTAAAAGTTCTCAATTGGGGAAAGGCCAATTTTACTAAGCTGAGAAGTGATTCAGCAAAAGTGGACTGGAAACAGCTACTTGAAGGTAAATCAGTGTCAGAGCAGTGGGAGAGATTCAAGGGAGAGATAGTGAGGGTTCAGAGTAAACATGTTCCCACAAAGAGAAAGGGTGAGATTCCCAAATCTAGAGCCCCCTGGATGACAAGGAGCACACAGGGTAAGATAGGGCAAAAAAGGGAAATTTATGTCAGACACCGAGAGCTCAATACTGCAGAAAGCCGAGAGGAGGATAGAAAGTGCAGGGGTGAAATTAAACAGGAAATTAGGAAAGCAAAGAGAGGGCATGAAAAAATACTGGCAAGTAAAATCAAAGAAAACCCAAAAATGTTTTTAGATACATAAAGAGCAAGAGGATAACTGAGGAAAGAGTAGGGCCGATTAGAGATCAAAAAGGTAACCTACGTGTGGAGGTGGAAGATGTGGGTTTGGTTCTTAATGAATACTTTGCTTCTGTCTTCACAAAAGAGGGGGACGATGCAGAGATTGTAGTTAAGGAGGAGGAGTGTGAAATATTGGATGGGATAAACATAGTGAGAGAGGAAGTATTAAGGGGATTAGCATCTTTGAAAATAGATAAATCACCAGGTCCGGATGAAATGTATCCCAGGCTGTTAAGAGAAGCCAGGGAGGAAATAGCGGAGGCTCTGACCATCATTTTCCATCCTCCCTGGATACAGGTGTCGTGCCGGAGGATTGGAGGACTGCTAACATTGTACCGTTGTTTAAAGGAAGATATAGTTGAGATACTGAATGGGCTAAAAATTGATAAAGAGGAGGTACTGGAAAGGCTAGCTGTACTTAAAGTAGATAAGTCACCCGGTCCGGATGGGATGCATCCTAGGTTGCTGAGGGAAGTAAGGGTGGAAATTGCGGAGGTACTGGGCATAATCTTCCAAACATCCTTAGATACGGGGGTGGTGCCAGAGGACTGGAGAATTGCAAATGTTACACCCTTGTTCAAAAAAGGGTGTAAGGATAAACCCAGCAACTACAGGCCAGTCAGTTTAACCTCAGTGGTGGGGGAACTTTTAGAAACAATAATCCGGGACAGAATTAACAGTCACTTGGTTACGAGTGTGGATTGATTGGGGAAAGCCAGCACGGATTTGTTAAAGGCAAATCGTGTTTAACGAACCTGATAGAGTTTTTTAATGAGGTAACAGAGAGGGTCGATGAGGGCAATGCGGTGGATGTGGTGTATATGGACTTTCAAATGGCGTTTGATAAAGTGCCGCATAATAGGCTTATCATCAAGATTGAAGCCCATGGAATAAAGGGGGCAGTAGCAACATGGATACAGAATTGGTTAACGGACAGGAAACAGAGAGTAGTGGTGAACGGTTGTTTTTCGGACTGGAGGGAGGTGTACAGTGGTGTTCCCCAGGGGTCAGTGCTGGGACCACTGCTTTTCTTGATATATATTAATGACTTGGACTTGGGTGTACAGGGCACAATTTCAAAATTTGCAGATGACACAAAACTTGGAAGTGTAGTGAACAGTGAGGAGGATAGTGATAGATTTCAAGAGGATATAGACAGGCTGGCGGAATGGGCGGACACGTGGCAGATGAAATTTAACGCAGAAAAATGTGAAGTGATACATTTCGGTAGGAAGAACGAGGAGAGGCAATATAAACTAGAGGGCACAATTCCAAAAGGGGAACAGAGAGATCTGGGGGTATATGTGCACAAATCGTTGAAGGTGGCAGGGCAGGTTGAGAAAGTGGTTAAAAAGGCAAATGGGATCGTGGGCTTTATAAATAGAGGCACAGAGTACAAAAGCAAGGAAGTCATGATGAACCTTTATAAAACACTGGTTCGGCCACAACTGGAGTATTGTGTCCAGTTCTGGGCACCGCACTTTAGGAAAGATGTGAAGGCCTTAGAGAGGGTGCAGAAGAGATTTACTAGAATGATTCCAGGGATGAGGGACTTTAGTTACGTGGATAGACTAGAGAAGCTGGGGTTGTTCTCCTTGGAACAGAGAAGGTTGTGAGGAGATTTGATCGAGGTGTTCAAAATCATGATGGGTCCAGACAGAGTAGATAGAGAGAAACTGTTCCCATTGGTGGAAGGGTCGAGAACCAGAGGACACAGATTTAAGGGGATTGGTGAAAGAACCAAAGGTGACATGAGGGAAAACTTTTTTTTACACAGCGAGTGGTTAGGATCTGGAATGCACAGCCCGAGGGGGTGATGGAGGCAGATTCAATCATGGCCTTCAAAAGGGAACTGGATAAATACTTGAAAAGAAAAAATTTGCAGGGCTGTTGGGAAAGGGCGGGGGAGTGGGACTAGCTGGATTGCTCTTGCAGAGAGCCGGCGCAGACTCGATGGGCCGAATGGCCTCCTTCCGTGCTGTAACGTTTTTATGATTCGATGAAAAAGGGAGCGAGGGATAGACCGAGTAATTCCAGGCCAGTCAGTCTAACCTCGGTGGTGGGCAAATTATTGGAATCAATTCTGAGGGACAGGATAAACCGTCACTTAGAAAGGCACGGACTAATAAGAACATAAGAACATAAGAAATTGGAGCAGGAGTAGGCCAATCGGCCCCTCGAGCCTGCTCCGCCATTCAATAAGGTCATGGCTGATCTGATCCCAACCACAAATCTAAAGAACACAAGAAGTCGGAGCAGGACCCGGCCACATAGCCCCTGGGCCCTCTCCGCCACCCACAGGGCATTGACCGATCCGAACTCAGCTTCATGTCCAATTTCCTGCCCGCTCCCCATAACCCCTAATTCCCTTTACTTCTAGGAAACTGTCTATTTCTGTTTTAAATTTATCTAATGATGTAGCTTCCACAGCTTCCTGGGGCAGCAAATTCCACAGACCTACCACCCTCTGAGTGAAGAAGTTTCTCCTCATCTCAGTTTTGAAAGAGCAGCCCCTTATTCTAAGATTATGCCCCCTAGTTCTAGTTTCACCCATCTTTGGGAACATCCTTACCGCATCCACCCGATCAAGACCCTTCACAATCTTACATGTTTCAATAAGATCGCCTCTCATTCTTCTGAACTCCAATGAGTAGAGTCCCAATCTACTCAACCTCTCCTCATATGTCCGCCCCCTCATCCCCGGGATTAACCGAGTGAACCTTCTTTGTACTGCCTCGAGAGCAAGTATGTCTTTTATAAGTATGGAGACCAAAACTGTATGCAGTATTCCAGGTGCGGTCTCACCAATACCTTATATAACTGCAGCAATACCTCCTTGTTTTTATATTCTATCCCCCGAGCAATAAAAGCCAACATTCCGTTGGCTTTCTTGATCACCTGCTGCACCTGCATACCAACTTTTTGATTTTCTTGCACTAGGACCCCCAGATCCCTTTGTACTGCAGTACTTTCCAGTCTCTCGCCATTAAGAAAATAACTTGCTCTCTGATTTTTCCTGCCAAAGTGCATAAACTCACATTTTCCAATATCATATTGCATCTGCCAAATCTCCGCCCACTCACCCAGCCTGTCTATATCCCCTTGCAGGTTTTTTATGTCCTCCTCACTCTCTACTTTCCCTCCCATCTTTGTATCATCTGCAAATTTTGATATGTTGCACTCGGTCCCCTCCTCCAAATCGTTAATATAGATTGTAAAGAGTTGGGGACCCAGCACCGACCCCTGTGGAACACCACTGGTTACTGGTTGCCAGTCCGAAAATGAACTATAACAAGGACAGTCAGCATGGATTTGTTAAGGGAAGGTCGTATCTGACGAACTTGATTGAATTCTTTGAGCAGGTAACAAGGAGGGTCGATGAGGGTAGCGCGTTTGATGTCGTGTACAAGGATTTTAGCAAGGCTTTTGAGAAGGTCCCACATGGCAGACTGGTCAAAAAAGTAAAAGCCCATGGGATCCAAGGGAAAGTGGCAAATTGGATCCAAAATTGGCTCAGTGACAGAAAGCAAAGGGTAATGGTCGACGGGTGTTTTTGTGACTGGAAGGCTGTTTCCAGTGGGGTTCCGCAGGGCTCAGTACTCGGTCCCTTGCTTTTTGTGGTATACATTAATGATTTGGACTAAAACGTAGGGGGCATGATCAAGAAGTTTGCAGATGATACAAAAATTAGCCGTGTGGTTAGAGTGAGGAGGAAAGCTGTAGACTGCAGGAAGATATCAATGGACTGGTCAGGTGGGCAGAAAAGTGGCAAATAGAGTTCAATCCGGAGAAGTGTGAGGTAATGCATTTGGGGAGGGCAAACAAGGCAAGGGAGTATACAATAAATGGGAGGATACTGAGAGGTGTAGAGGAAGTGAGGGACCTTGGAGTGCATGTCCACAGATCCCTGAAGGTAGCAGGACAGGTAGATAAGGTGGTTCAGAAGGCATATGGGATACTTTCCTTTATTAGCCAAGGCAGAGAATATAAGAGCAGGGAGGTTATGCTGGAACTGTGTAAAACATTGGTTAGACCACAGCTTGGGTACTGTGTACAGTTCTGGTCACCACATTACAGGAAGGATGTGATTGCACTAGAGAGGGTGCAGAGGAGATTTACGAGGATGTTGCCGGGACTGGAGAATTTTAGCTATGAGGAAAGATTGGATAGGCTGGGGTTGTTCTCCTTGGAACAAAGGAGGCTGAGGGGAGATTTAATTGAGGTGTATAAAATTATGAGGGGCCGAGATAGAGTGGATAGGAAGGACCTATTTCCCTTAGCGGAGGGATCAATAACCAGGGGACATAGATTTAAAGTAATTGGTGGAAGGATTAGAGGGGAGCTGAAGAGAATTTTTTCCCCCGAGAGGGTGGTGGGGTCTGGAACTCACTGCCTGAGAGGGCGGGAGAGGCAGAAACCCTCAACTCATTTAAAAAGTACCTGGATGTGCACCTGAAGAGCCGGAACCTACAGGGCTACGGACCAAGTGTGGGGAAGTGGGATTAGGCCGGGTGGTTCATTTTCAGCCGGCGCAGACACGATGGGCCGAATGGCCTCCTGCTGTGCTGCAAATTTTCGATGACGGTCAGACAGCCTCAAACTTTATGTAGTGCAGTCTACAGTTCCACAGACACTGACTCTCACTGGGGTACAGTTCCACAGACACTGACCCTCACTGGGGTACAGTTCCACAGGCACTGACTCTCACTGGGGTACAGTTCCACAGACACTGACTCTCACTGGGGTACAGTCCCACAGACACTGACCCTCACTGGGGTACAGTTCCACAGACACTGACTCTCACTGGGGTACAGTTCCACAGACACTGACTCTCACTGGGGTACAGTTCCACAGGCACTGACTCTCACTGGGGGACAGTTCCACAGACGCTGACCCTCACTGGGGTACAGTTCCACAGACACTGACTCTCACTGGGGTACAGTCCCACAGACACTGATCCTCACTTGGGTACATTTCCACAGGCACTGACCCTCACTGGGGTACAGTTCCACAGACACTGACTCTCACTGGGGTACAGTTCCACAGACACTGACTCTCACTGGGGTACAGTCCCACAGATACTGACCCTCACTGGGGTACAGTTCCACAGGCACTGACTCTCACTGGGGTACAGTTCCACAGACACTGACTCTCACTGGGGTACAGTTCCACAGACACTGACTCTCACTGGGGCACAGTTCCACACACACTGACTCTCACTGGGATACAGTTCCACAGACACTGACTCTCACTGGGGTACAGTTCCACAGGCACTGACTCTCACTGGGGTACAGTTCCACAGGCACTGACTCTCACTGGGGTACAGTTCCACAGACACTGACTCTCACTGGGGTACTGTTCCACAGGCACTGACCCTCACTGGGGTACATTTCCACAGGCACTGACTCTCACAGGGGGACATTTCCACAGGCACTGACCCTCACTGGGGTACAGTCCCACAGACACTGACTCTCACTGGGGTACAGTTCCACACACACTGACTCTCATTGGGCTACAGTTCCACAGACACTGACTCTCACTGGGGTACAGTTCCACACAAACTGACTCTCACTGGGGTACAGTCCCACAGACACTGACCCTCACTGGGGTACAGTTCCACAGACACTGACTCTCACAGGGGTACAGTTCCACAGACACTGACTCTCAATGGGGTACAGTCCCATAGACACTGACTCTCACTGGGGTACAGTTCCACAGACACTGACTCTCACTGGGGTACAGTTCCACAGACACTGACCATCAATGGGGTACAGTCCCACAGACACTGACTCTCACTGGGGTACAGTTCCACAGACACTGATGCTCACTGGGGTACAGTTCCACAGACACTGACTCTCAATGGGGTACAGTCCCACAGACACTGACTCTCACTGGGGTACAGTTCCACACAAACTGACTCTCATTGGGGTACAGTTCCACAGACACTGACTCTCACTGGGGTACAGTTCCACAGGCACTGACTCTCACTGGGGTACAGTTCCACAGACACTGACTCTCACTGGGGTACAGTTCCACAGACACTGACTCTCACTGGGGTACAGTTCCACAGGCACTGACCCTCACTGGGGTACAGTTCCACAGACACTGACCCTCATTGGGGTACAGTTCCACAGACACTGACTCTCACTGGGGTACAGTTCGACACAAACTGACTCTCACTGGGGTACAGTTCCACAGACACTGACTCTCACTGGGGTACAGTTCCACAGGCACTGACCCTCACTGGGGTACAGTTCCACAGACACTGACTCTCACTGGGGTACAGTTCCACACAAACTGACTCTCACTGGGGTACAGTTCCACAGACACTGACTCTCACTGGGGTACAGTTCCACACACACTGACTCTCACTGGGGTACAGTCCCACAGACACTGACTCTCACTGGGGTACAGTTCCACAGACACTGACTCTCACTGGGGTACAGTTCCACAGGCACTGACCCTCACTGGGGTACAGTTCCACAGACACAGACCCTCATTGGGGTACAGTTCCACAGACACTGACTCTCACTGGGGTACAGTTCCAAAAGCACTGACTCTCACTGGGGTACAGTTCCACAGACACTGACTCTCACTGGGGTACAGTCCCACAGACACTGAACCTCGCTGGGGGACAGTTCCACAGACACTAACTCTCACTGGGGTACAGTTCCACACACACTGACTGTCACTGGGGTACAGTTCCACACAAACTGACTCTCACTGGGGTACAGTTCCACACAAACTGACTCTCACTGGGGTACAGTCACACAGACACTGATTCTCACTGGGGTACAGTTCCACAGACGCTGACACTCACTGGGGGACAGTTCCACAGACGCTGACTCTCACTGGGGTACAGATCCACAGGCACTGACTCTCACTGGGGTACAGTTCCACACAAACTGACTCTCACTGGGGTACAGTTCCACAGACACTGACTCTCACTGGGGTACAGTTCCACAGGCACTGACCCTCACTGGGGTATAGTTCCACAGACACTGACCCTCACTGGGGTACAGTTCCACAGACACTGACTCTCACTGGGGTACAGTCCCACAGACACTGACCCTCACTTGGGTACAGTTCCACACACACTGACTCTCACTGGGGTACAGTTCCACAGACACTGACTCTCACTGGGGGACAGTTCCACAGACACTGACTCTCACTGGGGTACAGTTCCACACACACTGACTCTCACTGGGGTACAGTTCCACAGACACTGACTCTCACTGGGGTACAGTTCCACAGACACTGACTCTCACTGGGGTACAGTCCCACAGATACTGACCCTCACTGGGGTACAGTTCCACACAAACTGACTCTCACTGGGGTACAGTTCCACAGACACTGACTCTCACTGGGGTACAGTTCCACAGGCACTGACCCTCACTGGGGTATAGTTCCACAGACACTGACCCTCACTGGGGTACAGTTCCACAGACACTGACTCTCACTGGGGTACAGTCCCACAGACACTGACCCTCACTTGGGTACAGTTCCACACACACTGACTCTCACTGGGGTACAGTTCCACAGACACTGACTCTCACTGGGGGACAGTTCCACAGACACTGACTCTCACTGGGGTACAGTTCCACACACACTGACTCTCACTGGGGTACAGTTCCACAGACACTGACTCTCACTGGGGTACAGTTCCACAGACACTGACTCTCACTGGGGTACAGTCCCACAGATACTGACCCTCACTGGGGTACAGTTCCACAGACACTGACTCTCACTGGGGTGCAGTCCCACAGACACTGAACCTCGCTGGGGGACAGTTCCACAGACACTGACTCTCACTGGGGTACAGTTCCACAGACACTGACTCTCACTGGGGTACAGTTCCACAGGCACTGACCCTCACTGGGGTACAGTTCCACAGACACTGACTCTCACTGGGGTACAGTTCCACAGGCACTGACTCTCACTGGGGTACAGTTCCACAGACACTGAACCTCGCTGGGGGACAGTTCCACAGACACTGACTCTCACTGGGGTACAGTTCCACACAAACTGACTCTCACTGGGGTACAGTTCCACAGACACTGACTCTCACTGGGGTACAGTCCCACAGATACTGACCCTTACTGGGGTACAGTTCCACAGGCAATGACTCTCACTGGGGTACAGGCCCACAGACACTGACTCTCACTGGGGTACAGTTCCACAGACACTGACTCTCACTGGGGTACAGTCCCACAGACACTGACCCTCACTGGGGTACAGTTCCACAGACACTGACTCTCACTGGGGTACAGTTCCACAGACACTGACTCTCAATGGGGTACAGTCCCACAGACACTGACTCTCACTGGGGTACAGTTCCACAGGCACTGACTCTCACTGGGGTACAGTCCCACAGATACTGACCCTCACTGGGGTACAGTTCCACAGACACTGACTCTCACTGGGGTACAGTTCCACAGACACTGACTCTCACTGGGGTACAGTTCCACAGGCACTGACCCTCACTGGGGTACAGTTCCACAGACACTGACCCTCATTGGGGTACAGTTCCACAGACACTGACTCTCACTGGGGTACAGTTCCACAAGCACTGACTCTCACTGGGGTACAGTTCCACAGACACTGACTCTCACTTTGGTACAGTCCCACAGACACTGAACCTCGCTGGGGGACAGTTCCACAGACACTGACTCTCACTGGGGTACAGTTCCACACACACTGACTCTCACTGGGGTACAGTTCCACACAAACTGACTCTCACTGGGGTACAGTTCCACAGACACTGACTCTCACTGGGGTACAGTTCCACACACACTGACTCTCACTGGGGTACAGTTCCACACAAACTGACTCTCACTGGGGTACAGTTCCACAGACACTGACTCTCACTGAGGTACAGTCACACAGACACTGACTCTCACTGGGGTACATTTCCACAGACACTGACTCTCACTGGGGTACAGTTCCACAGACGCTGACACTCACTGGGGTACAGTTCCACAGACGCTGACTCTCACTGGGGTACAGATCCACAGGCACTGACTCTCACTGGGGTACAGTTTCACACAAACTGACTCTCACTGGGGTACAGTTCCACAGACACTGACTCTCACTGGGGTACAGTTCCACAGGCACTGACCCTCACTGGGGTACAGTTCCACAGACACTGACCCTCACTGGGGTACAGTTCCACAGACACTGACTCTCACTGGGGTACAGTTCCACAGGCACTGACCCTCACTGGGGTACAGTTCCACAGACACTGACCCTCACTGGGGTACAGTTCCACAGGCACTGACTCCCACTGGGGTACAGTTCCACAGACACTGACTCTCACTGGGGTACAGTTCCACAGGCACTGACCCTCACTGGGGTACAGTTCCACAGACACTGACTCTCACTGGGGTACAGTTCCACACAAACTGACTCTCACTGGGGTACAGTTCCACAGACACTGACTCTCACTGGGGTACAGTTCCACAGGCACTGACCCTCACTGGGGTACAGTTCCACAGACACTGACCCTCATTGGGGTACAGTTCCACAGACACTGACTCTCACTGGGGTACAGTTCCACAAGCACTGACTCTCACTGGGGTACAGTTCCACAGACACTGACTCTCACTTTGGGACAGTCCCACAGACACTGAACCTCGCTGGGGGACAGTTCCACAGACACTGACTCTCACTGGGGTACAGTTCCACACACACTGACTCTCACTGGGGTACAGTTCCACACAAACTGACTCTCACTGGGGTACAGTTCCACAGACACTGACTCTCACTGGGGTACAGTTCCACACACACTGACTCTCACTGGGGTACAGTTCCACACAAACTGACTCTCACTGGGGTACAGTTCCACAGACACTGACTCTCATTGAGGTACAGTCACACAGACACTGACTCTCACTGGGGTACATTTCCACAGACACTGACTCTCACTGGGGTACAGTTCCACAGACGCTGACACTCACTGGGGTACAGTTCCACAGACGCTGACTCTCACTGGGGTACAGATCCACAGGCACTGACTCTCACTGGGGTACAGTTCCACACAAACTGACTCTCACTGGGGTACAGTTCCACAGACACTGACTCTCACTGGGGTACAGTTCCACACAAACTGACTCTCACTGGGGTACAGTTCCACAGGCACTGACTCTCACTGGGGTACAGTTCCACAGACACTGACCCTCACTGGGGTACAGTTCCACAGACACTGACCCTCACTGGGGTACAGTTCCACAGACACTGACTCTCACTGGGGTACAGTTCCACAGGCACTGACCCTCACTGGGGTACAGTTCCACAGACACTGACCCTCACTGGGGTACAGTTCCACAGGCACTGACTCCCACTGGGGTACAGTTCCACAGACACTGACACTCACTGGGGTACAGTTCCACAGACACTGACTCTCACTGGGTTTCAGTCCCACAGACACTGACTCTCACTGGGGTACAGTCCCACAGACAGTGACCCTCACTTGGGTACAGTTCCACAGGCACTGACCCTCACTGGGGTACAGTTTTACAGGCACTGACTCTCACTGGGGTACAGTTCCACAGACACTGACTCTCACTGGGGTACAGTTCCACAAGCACTGACTCTCACTGGGGTGCAGTTCCACAGACACTGACTCTCACTGGGGTACAGTCCCACAGACACTGACTCTCACTGAGGTACAGTCCCACAGACACTGACTCTCACTGGGGTACAGTCCCACAGACACTGACCCTCACTGGGGTACAGTTCCACACACACTGACTCTCACTGAGGTACAGTTCCACAGACACTGACTCTCACTGGGGTACAGTTCCACAGGCACTGACTCTCACTGGGGTACAGTTCCACAGGCACTGACTCTCACTGGGGTACAGTTCCACACACACTGACTCTCACTGGGGTACAGTTCCACAGACACTGACTCTCACTGGTGTACAGTCCCACAGACACTGACTCTCACTCATTACGTTCATCAGATGCTCGCTCCGCTTCCACAGCTCATTTGATCATCAATGGACAGTGAACATCAGTGGCCGTGCCCTGGGAGTGTTTGATGGGACAGTGTAGAGGGAGCTTTACTCTGCATCTAACCCGTGCTGTACAAGCCCTGGGAGTGTTTGATAGGACAGTGTAGAGGGAGCTTTACTCTGTATCTAACCCGTGCTGTACCTGCCCTGAGAGTGTTTGATGGGACAGTGTGGAGGGAACTTACTCTGTATCTAATCCGTGCTGTACCTGTCCCGGGAGTGTTTGATGGGACAGTGTGGAGGGAACTTTACTCTGTATCTAACCCGTGCAGTACCTGCCCTGGGAGTGTTTGATGGGACAGTGTAGAGGGAGCTTTACTCTGTATCTAACCCGTGCAGTACCTGCCCTGGGAGTGTTTGATGGGACATTGAAGAGGGAGCTTTACTCTGTATCTAACCCGTGCTGTACCTGCCCTGGGAGTGTTTGATGGGACAGTGTAGAGGGAGCTTTACTCTGTATCTAACCCGTGCAGTACCTGCCCTGGGAGTGTTTGATGGGACAGTGTAGAGGGAGCTTTACTCTGTATCTAACCCGTGCTAGACCTGCCCCACGAATGTTTGATTGGACAGTGTAGAGGGAGCTTTACTCTGTATCTAACCCGTGCTGTACCTGCCCTGGGAGTGTTTGATGGGACAGTGTAGAGGGAGCTTTACTCTGTATCTAACCCTTGCTGTACCTGCCCTGTGAGTGTTTGATGGGACAGTGTGGAGGGAGCTTTACTCTGTATCTAACCCGGTACCTGCTCTGGGAGTGTTTGATGGGACAGTGTAGAGGGAGCATTACTCTGTATCTAACCCTTGCTGTACCTGCCCTGGGAGTGTTTGATGGGACAGTGTAGAGGGAGCTTTACTCTGTATCTAACCCGTGCTGTACCTGCCCTGGGAGTGTTTGATGGAGCACCTCTCTGCCACTCTTTGACTCATTCTACCTCTTTTTATGTCCCTCTCAGTCGATCTGTGTTCCCCTGCCTCTCACTGATCCCTCTCCCACTTTTCTGATTTTCTCTCTTTCCTCTGTTCATCCCTGTCAGTTTCTCTCTCTCTCTCTCTCTCTCTCTCTATTTCTATCTTTCATCTCGACCCCTTTTCTTACCTTCTTTAAGCATTCCTACTTTCAGGCACTTCATGAACCGACAGGCTTGGCAGGATTTGCGTCGCCTCTTTGTGATTTCACACTCGTTGGTTGCCGGGCAGCTGTACTCGATGTTACCTGGACCACAGGAGAGAACAAAGTGTTACCCGGGGCGGAACCCATAACGTCTCGAGTCCCATTCCCACAGACCCTGTCCCAATGTCCCATCAAACACTCCCAGGGCAGGTACAGCACGGGTTAGATACAGAGTAAAGCTCCCTCTGCACTGTCTCATCAAACACTCCCAGGGCAGGTACAGCACGGGTTAAATACAGAGTAAAGCTCCCTCTACACTGACCCATCAAACACTCCCAGGTCAGGGACAGCACGGGTTAAATACAGAGTAAAGCTCCCTCGACACTGTCCCATCAAACACTCCCAGGGCAGGTACAGCACGGGTTAGATACAGAGTAAAGCTCCCTCTACACTGTCCCATCAAACACTCCCAGGGCAGGTACAGGGTTAGATACAGAGTAAAGCTCCCTCGACACTGTCCCATCAAACACTCCCAGGGCAGGTACAGCACAGGTTAGATACAGAGGAAAGCTCCCTCTGCACTGTCCCATCAAACACTCCCAGGGCAGGTACAGCACGGGTTAGATACAGAGTAAAGCTCCCTCTACACTGTCCCATCAAACACTCCCTGGGCAGGTACAGGGTGAGATACAGAGTAAAGCTCCCTCTACACTGTCCCATCAAACACTCTCAGGGCAGGTACAACACGGGCGAGATACAGAGTAAAGCTCCCTCTACACTGTCCCATCAAACACTCCCAGGGCAGGTACAGGGTTAGATACAGACTAAAGCTCCCTCTACACTGACCCATCAAACACTCCCAGGGCAGGTACAGCACGGGTTAGATACAGACTAAAGCTCCCTCTACACTGACCCATCAAACACTCCCAGGGCAGGTACAGCACGGGTTAGATACAGAGTAAAGCTCCCTCTACACTGTCCCATCAAACACTCCCAGGGCCGGTAAAACACAGGTTAGATACAGACTAAAGCTCCCTCTACACTGACCCATCAAACACTCCCAGGGCAGGTACAGCACGGGTTAGATACAGAGTAAAGCTCCCTCTACACTGTCCCATCAAACACTCCCAGGTCAGGTACAGGGTTAGATACAGAGTAAAGCTCCCTCGACACTGTCCCATCAAACACTCCCAGGGCCGGTAAAACACAGGTTAGATACAGACTAAAGCTCCCTCTGCACTGACCCATCAAACACTCCCAGGGCAGGTACAGCACGGGTTAGATACAGAGTAAAGCTCCCTCTACACTGTCCCATCAAACACTCCCAGGGCAGGTACAGCACGGGTTAGATACAGAGTAAAGCTCCCTCTACACTGTCCCATCAAACACTCCCAGGGCAGGTACAGCATGGGTTCGTCAGTGTTTCCAACACATGAAAGAAACTATACCAGGCATATTATGGACAGTCTTCCCAACACTTTTCGGCCGTCTTTGCAGCTCCTTACACAGAATGTTCCCAACACTTCATAGACAGTATGTCCCAACGTAGAACAATGTTCCCAACTTTGTTACAGATTGTGTTCCAAGCACCTCATGGACAGTCTTTCCAGCACATTGCAGAGACATGTTACAACACTTAAAAAGAGTGTGTTCCCAAAACATTATCGAGAGTGTTCCCCAAACATGACAGAGAGTGTTCCCAAAACATTATAGAGAGTGTTCCCAACACTTTATAGAGAGTGTTCTCAAAACATTACAGAGAGTGTTCCCAAAACATTATAGTGAGTGTTCCCAACACATCATAGAGAGTGTTCCCAACGCATTATACAGAGTGTTCCCAGCACATTGCAGAGAGTGTTCCCAACACATTATACAGAGTGTTCCCAGCACATTGCAGAGAGTGTTCCCAACACATTATAGAGAGTGTTCCCAACACATTATAGAGAGTGTTCCCAGCACATTATAGAGCGTGTTCCCAACACTTTATAGACAGTGTTCCCAACATATTATACAGAGTGCTCCCAACACTTCATAGAGAGTGTTCCCAGCACATTATAGAGAGTGTTCCCAACACATTATAGAGAGTGTTCCCGACACATTATAGAGAGTGTTCCCAACACATTATAGAGAGTGTTCCCGACACATTATAGAGAGTGTTCCCAACACTTCAT
The DNA here is from genome assembly GCF_035084215.1 of Heptranchias perlo. NCBI lineage: Eukaryota > Metazoa > Chordata > Chondrichthyes > Hexanchiformes > Hexanchidae > Heptranchias > Heptranchias perlo. The sequence continues at coordinate 147,313 of NW_027139508.1, read as the reverse complement.
AGAGAGTGTTCCCAGCACATTATAGAGAGTGTTCCCAACACATTATAGAGAGTGTTCCCGACACATTATAGAGAGTGTTCCCAACACATTATAGAGAGTGTTCCCAACACATTATACAGAGTGCTCCCAACACTTCATAGAGAGTGTTCCCAGCACATTATAGAGAGTGTTCCCAACACATTATAGAGAGTGTTCCCGACACATTATAGAGAGTGTTCCCAACACATTATAGAGAGTGTTCCCAGCACATTATAGAGAGTGTTCCCAACACTTTACAGAGAGTGTTCCCAACACATTATACAGAGTATTCCCAACACATTATAGAGAGAGTTCCCGACACATCATAGAGAGAGTTCCCGACACATTATAGAGAGTGTTCCCGAGACATTATAGAGAGTGTTCCCAGCACATTATAGAGAGTGTTCCCAACACATTATAGAGAGTGTTCCCGACGCATTATAGAGAGTGTTCCCAACACATTATAGAGTGTTCCCATCACATTTTCGAGAGTGTTCCCATCACATTATAGAGAGTGTTCCCATCACATTATAGAGAGTGTTCCCAGCACATTATAGAGTGCTCCCAGCACATTATAGAGAGTGTTCCCATCACATTATAGAGAGTGTTCCCAACACATTATAGAGAGTGTTCCCGGCACATTATAGAGAGTGTTCCCGGCACATTATAGAGAGTGTTCACAACACATTATAGAGAGTGTTCCCGACACTTTATAGAGAGTGTTCCCGGCACATTATAGAGAGTGTTCCCGGCACATTATAGAGAGTGTTCCCAACACATTATAGAGAGTGTTCCCGACACTTTAGAGAGAGTGTTCCCGACACATTATACAGAGTATTCCCAACACATTATAGAGAGAGTTCCCGACACATCATAGAGAGAGTTCCCGACACATTATAGAGAGTGTTCCTGACACATTATAGAGAGTGTTCCCAGCACATTATAGAGAGTGTTCCCGACACATTATAGAGAGTGTTCCCAACACATTATAGAGAGTGTTCCCAACACATTATAGACAGTGTTCCCAACACATTATAGAGAGTGTTCCCGACACATTATAGAGAGTGTTCCCAGCACATTATAGAGAGTGTTCCCGACACATTATAGAGAGTGTTCCCAGCACATTATAGAGAGTGTTCCCGACACATTATAGAGAGTGTTCCCAGCACATTTTAGAGAGTGTTCCCAACACATTATAGAGAGTGTTCCCGACACATCATAGGGAGTGTTACCAACACTTAAAAGAGAGTGTTCCCGACGCATTATAGAGAGTGTTCCCGACACATTATAGAGTGTTCCCATCACATTATAGAGAGTGTTCCCAGCACATTATAGAGTGTTCCCATCACATTATAGAGAGTGTTCCCAACACATTATAGAGTGTTCCCATCACATTATAGAGAGTGTTCCCAGCACATTATAGAGAGTGTTCCCAGCACATTATAGAGAGTGTTCCCAGCACATTATAGAGTGTTCCCATCACATTACAGAGAGTGTTCCCAGCACATTATAGAGAGTGTTCCCAGCACATTATAGAGAGTGTTCCCAGCACATTTGAGAATGTTCCCATCACAATATAGAGAGTGTTCCCAGCACATTATAGAGAGTGTTCCCAGCACATTATAGAGTGTTCCCAGCACATTATAGAGAGTGTTCCCAGCACATTATCGAGAGTGTTCCCAGCACATTATAGATAGTGTTCCCAACACATTATAGAGAGTGTTCCCGACACATTATAGAGTGTTCCCATCACATTATAGAGAGTGTTCCCAGCACATTATAGAGAGTGTTCCCAGCACATTATAGAGAGTGTTCCCAGCACATTTGAGAATGTTCCCATCACAATATAGAGAGTGTTCCCAGCACATTATAGAGAGTGTTCCCAGCACATTATAGAGTGTTCCCAGCACATTATAGAGAGTGTTCCCAGCACATTATCGAGAGTGTTCCCAGCACATTATAGAGAGTGTTCCCAACACATTATAGAGAGTGTTCCCGACACATTATAGAGAGTGTTCCCAACACATTATAGAGAGTGTTCCCAGCACATTATAGAGAGTGTTCCCGACACATTATAGAGAGTGTTCCCAGCACATTATAGAGAGTGTTCCCGACACATTATAGAGAGTGTTCCCGACACATTATAGAGAGTGTTCCCGACACATTATAGAGAGTGTTCCCGACACATTATAGAGAGTGTTCCCGACACATTATAGAGAGTGTTCCCGACACATTATAGAGAGCGTTCCCAGCACATTATCGAGTGTTCCCAGCACATTATAGAGAGTGTTCCCAACACATTATAGAGAGTGTTCCCAACACATGATAGATAGTGTTCCCAACACATTATAGAGAGTGTTCCCAACACATAATAGAGAGTGTTCCGGACACATTGTAGAGAGTGTTCCCAACAATTTATAGAGAGTGTTCCCAGCAAATTATGGAGACTGTTCCCAGCACTTTATAGAAAGTGTTCCCAGCACATTATGGAGAGTGTTCCCAGCATATTATAGAGAGAGTTCCCGACACATCATAGAGAGAGTTCCCGACACATTATGGAGAGAGTTCCCGACACATTATAGAGAGTGTTCCCAGCACATTATAGAGAGTGTTCCCAGCACATTATAGAGTGTTCCCATCACATTATAGAGAGTGTTCCCAGCACATTATAGAGAGTGTTCCCAGCAAATTATAGAGAGTGTTCCCAACACATTATAGAGAGTGTTCCCATCACATTATAGAGAGTGTTCCCAGCACATTATAGAGAGTGTTCCCAACACTTTATAGAGAGTGTTCCCAACACATTATATACAGTGTTCCCTACACATTATAGAGAGTGTTCCCATCACATTATAGACAGTGTTCCCAGCACATTATAAAGAGTGTTCCCAGCACATTATAGAGAGTGTTCCCAACACTTGAGAGAGTGTTCCCAGCACATTATAGAGAGTGTTCCCAGCACATTATAGAGAGTGTTCCCAGCACATTATAGAGAGTGTTCCCAACACATTATAGAGAGTGTTCCCGACACATTATAGAGAGTGTTCCAAGCACATTATAGAGAGTGTTCCCAGCACATTATAGAGAGTGTTCCTAGCACATTATAGAGCGTGTTCCCGACACATTATAGAGAGTGTACCCAGCACATTATAGAGAGTGTTCCCGACACATTATAGAGAGTGTTCCCAGCACATTATAGAGAGTGTTCCCGACACATTATAGAGAGTGTTCCCAGCACATTATAGAGAGTGTACCCAGCACATTATAGAGAGTGTTCCCAGCACATTATAGAGAGTGTTCCCAACACATTATAGAGAGTGTTCCCGACACATTATAGAGAGTGTTCCCAACACTTTATAGAGAGTGTTCCCGACACATTATAGAGAGTGTTCCCGACACTTTATAGAGAGTGTTCCCAACACAATATAGAGAGTGTTCCCAGCACATTATAGAGAGTGTTCCCGACACATTATAGAGAGTGTTCCCGACACTTTATAGAGAGTGTTCCCAACACAATATAGAGAGTGTTCCCAGCACATTATAGAGAGTGTTCCCAACACATTATAGACAGTGTTCCCAGCACATTATAGAGAGTGTTCCCAGCACATTATAGACAGTGTTCCCAGCACATTATAAAGAGTGTTCCCAGCACATTATAGAGAGTGTTCCCAACACTTGAGAGAGTGTTCCCAGCACATTATAGAGAGTGTTCCCAGCACATTATAGAGAGTGTTCCCAGCACATTATAGAGAGTGTTCCCAACACATTATAGAGAGTGTTCCCGACACATTATAGAGAGTGTTCCAAGCACATTATAGAGAGTGTTCCCAGCACATTATAGAGAGTGTTCCTAGCACATTATAGAGCGTGTTCCCGACACATTATAGAGAGTGTACCCAGCACATTATAGAGAGTGTTCCCGACACATTATAGAGAGTGTTCCCAGCACATTATAGAGAGTGTTCCCGACACATTATAGAGAGTGTTCCCAGCACATTATAGAGAGTGTACCCAGCACATTATAGAGAGTGTTCCCAGCACATTATAGAGAGTGTTCCCAACACATTATAGAGAGTGTTCCCGACACATTATAGAGAGTGTTCCCAACACTTTATAGAGAGTGTTCCCGACACATTATAGAGAGTGTTCCCGACACTTTATAGAGAGTGTTCCCAACACAATATAGAGAGTGTTCCCAGCACATTATAGAGAGTGTTCCCGACACATTATAGAGAGTGTTCCCGACACTTTATAGAGAGTGTTCCCAACACAATATAGAGAGTGTTCCCAGCACATTATAGAGAGTGTTCCCAACACATTATAGACAGTGTTCCCAGCACATTATAGAGAGTGTTCCCAGCACATTATAGGGAGTGTTTCCAACACAATATAGAGAGTGTTCCCAGCACATTATAGAGAGTGTTCCCGACACATTATAGAGAGTGTTCCCGACACTTTATAGAGAGTGTTCCCGACACATTATAGAGAGTGTTCCCAACACATTATAGAGAGTGTTCCCGACACTTTATAGAGAGTGTTCCCGACACATTATAGAGAGTGTTCCCGACACTTTATAGAGAGTGTTCCCAACACAATATAGAGTGTTCCCGACACATTATAGAGAGTGTTCCCGACACTTTATAGAGAGTGTTCCCAACACAATATAGAGAGTGTTCCCAGCACATTATAGAGAGTGTTCCCGACACATTATAGAGAGTGTTCCCGACACATTATAGAGAGTGTTCCCAGCACATTATAGAGAGTGTTCCCGACACATTATAGAGAGTGTTCCCGACACTTTATAGAGAGTGTTCCCAACACATTATAGAGAGTGTTCCCGACACAATATAGAGAGTGTTCCCAGCACATTATAGAGAGTGTTCCCGACACATTATAGAGAGTGTTCCCGACACATTATAGAGAGTGTTCCCAGCACATTATAGAGAGTGTTCCCGACACATTATAGAGAGTGTTCCCGACACTTTATAGAGAGTGTTCCCAACACATTATAGAGAGTGTTCCTGACACATTATAGAGAGTGTTCCCGACACATTATAGAGAGTGTTCCCAGCACATTATAGAGAGTGTTCCCATCACATTATAGAGAGTGTTCCCAACACATTATAGAGAGTGTTCCCAGCACATTATAGAGAGTGTTCCCATCACATTATAGAGAGTGTTCCCAACACATTATAGAGAGTGTTCCCAACACATTATAGAGAGTGTTCCCAACACATTACAGAGAGTGTTCCCGACACATTATAGAGAGTGTTCCCAACACATTATAGAGAGTGTTCCCAACACATTATAGAGAGTGTTCCCGACACTTTATAGAGAGTGTTCCCAGCACATTATAGACAGTGTTCCCGACACTTTATAGAGAGTGTTCCCGACACATTATAGAGAGTGTTCCCGACACTTTATAGAGAGTGTTCCCAACACAATATAGAGAGTGTTCCCAGCACATTATAGAGAGTGTTCCCAACACATTATAGACAGTGTTCCCAGCACATTATAGAGAGTGTTCCCAGCACATTATAGGGAGTGTTTCCAACACAATATAGAGAGTGTTCCCAGCACATTATAGAGAGTGTTCCCGACACATTATAGAGAGTGTTCCCGACACTTTATAGAGAGTGTTCCCGACACATTATAGAGAGTGTTCCCAACACATTATAGAGAGTGTTCCCGACACTTTATAGAGAGTGTTCCCGACACATTATAGAGAGTGTTCCCGACACTTTATAGAGAGTGTTCCCAACACAATATAGAGAGTGTTCCCGACATATTATAGAGAGTGTTCCCGACACTTTATAGAGAGTGTTCCCAACACAATATAGAGAGTGTTCCCAGCACATTATAGAGAGTGTTCCCGACACATTATAGAGAGTGTTCCCGACACATTATAGAGAGTGTTCCCAGCACATTATAGAGAGTGTTCCCGACACATTATAGAGAGTGTTCCCGACACTTTATAGAGAGTGTTCCCAACACATTATAGAGAGTGTTCCCGACACAATATAGAGAGTGTTCCCAGCACATTATAGAGAGTGTTCCCGACACATTATAGAGAGTGTTCCCGACACATTATAGAGAGTGTTCCCAGCACATTATAGAGAGTGTTCCCGACACATTATAGAGAGTGTTCCCGACACTTTATAGAGAGTGTTCCCAACACATTATAGAGAGTGTTCCTGACACATTATAGAGAGTGTTCCCGACACATTATAGAGAGTGTTCCCAGCACATTATAGAGAGTGTTCCCATCACATTATAGAGAGTGTTCCCAACACATTATAGAGAGTGTTCCCAGCACATTATAGAGAGTGTTCCCACCACATTATAGAGAGTGTTCCCAACACATTATAGAGAGTGTTCCCAACACATTATAGAGAGTGTTCCCAACACATTACAGAGAGTGTTCCCGACACATTATAGAGAGTGTTCCCAACACATTATAGAGAGTGTTCCCAACACATTATAGAGAGTGTTCCCGACACTTTATAGAGAGTGTTCCCAGCACATTATAGACAGTGTTCCCGACACATTATAGAGAGTGTTCCCAACACATTATAGAGAGTGTTCCCGACACTTTATAGAGAGTGTTCCCGACACATTATAGAGAGTGTTCCCAGCACATTATAGAGAGTGTTCCCAACACATTATAGACAGTGTTCCCAGCACATTATAGAGAGTGTTTCCAACACATTATAGAGAGTGTTCCCGACACATTATAGAGAGTGTTCCCGACACATTATAGAGAGTGTTCCCAACACATTATAGAGAGTGTTCCCGACACATTATAGAGAGTGTTCCCGACACATTATAGATAGTGTTCCCGACACATTATAGAGAGTGTTCCCGACACATTATAGAGAGTGTTCCCGACACATTATAGAGAGTGTTCCCAGCACTTAAAAGAGAGTGTTCCCAACACATTATAGAGAGTGTTCCCGACACATTATAGAGAGTGTTCCCAACACATTATAGAGAGTGTTCCCGACACATTATAGAGAGTGTTCCCAACACATTATAGAGAGTGTTCCCGACACATTATAGAGAGTGTTCCCGACACTTTATAGAGAGTGTTCCCAACACAATATAGAGAGTGTTCCCATCACATTATAGAGAGTGTTCCCAACACATTATAGACAGTGTTCCCAGCACATTATAGAGAGTGTTCCCAGCACATTATAGAGAGTGTTCCCAACACATTATAGAGAGTGTTCCCAGCACATTATAGAGAGTGTTCCCATCACATTATAGAGAGTGTTCCCAACACATTATAGAGAGTGTTCCCAACACATTATAGAGAGTGTTCCCAACACATTATAGAGAGTGTTCCCGACACATTACAGAGAGTGTTCCCGACACATTATAGAGAGTGTTCCCAACACATTATAGAGAGTGTTCCCAACACATTATAGAGAGTGTTCCCGACACTTTATAGAGAGTGTTCCCAGCACATTATAGAGAGTGTTCCCGACACTTTATAGAGAGTGTTCCCGACACATTATAGAGAGTGTTCCCAGCACATTATAGAGAGTGTTCCCAACACATTATAGACAGTGTTCCCAGCACATTATAGAGAGTGTTCCCAACACATTATAGAGAGTGTTCCCAACACATTATAGAGAGTGTTCCCGACACATTATAGAGAGTGTTCCCAACACATTATAGAGAGTGTTCCCGACACATTATAGAGAGTGTTCCCGACACATTATAGATAGTGTTCCCGACACATTATAGAGAGTGTTCCCGACACATTATAGAGAGTGTTCCCAGCACTTTATAGAGAGTGTTCCCAACACATTATAGAGAGTGTTCCCGACGCATTATAGAGAGTGTTCCCAACACATTATAGAGAGTGTTCCCGACACATTATAGAGAGTGTTCCCAACACATTATAGAGAGTGTTCCCGACACATTATAGAGAGTGTTCCCAACACATTATAGAGAGTGTTCCCAGCACATTATAGAGAGTGTTCCCGACACATTATAGAGAGTGTTCCCGACGCATTATAGAGAGTGTTCCCAGCACATTATAGAGTGTTCCCAGCACATTATAGAGAGTGTTCCCGACACATTATAGAGAGTGTTCCCAACACATTATAGAGTGTTCCCATCACATTATAGAGAGTGTTCCCAGCATATTATAGAGAGTGTTCCCAGCATATTATAGAGAGTGTTCCCAGCACATTATAGAGTGTTCCCATCACATTATAGAGAGTGTTCCCAGCACATTATAGAGAGTGTTCCCAGCATATTATAGAGAGTGTTCCCAGCATATTATAGAGAGTGTTCCCAGCACATTATAGAGAGTGTTCCCAGCACATTATAGAGTGTTCCCAGCACATTTTCGAGAGTGTTCCCGACACATCATAGGGAGTGTTCCCAACACTTAAAAGAGAGTGTTCCCGACGCATTATAGAGAGTGTTCCCAACACATTATAGAGTGTTCCCATCACATTATAGAGAGTGTTCCCATCACATTATAGAGAGTGTTCCCAGCATATTATAGAGAGTGTTCCCAGCATATTATAGAGAGTGTTCCCAGCAAATTATAGAGAGTGTTCCCATCACATTATAGAGAGTGTTCCCAGCACATTATAGAGAGTGTTCCCGACACATTATAGAGTGTTCCCGACACTTTATAGAGAGTGTTCCCAACACAATATAGAGAGTGTTCCCAGCACATTATAGAGAGTGTTCCCGACACATTATAGAGAGTGTTCCCGACACTTTATAGAGAGTGTTCCCGACACATTATAGAGAGTGTTCCCGACACATTATAGAGAGTGTTCCCGACACTTTATAGAGAGTGTTCCCAACACAATATAGAGAGTGTTCCCGACACATTATAGAGAGTGTTCCCGACACTTTATAGAGAGTGTTCCCAACACAATATAGAGAGTGTTCCCAGCACATTATAGAGAGTGTTCCCGACACATTATAGAGAGTGTTCCCGACACATTATAGAGAGTGTTCCCAGCACATTATAGAGAGTGTTCCCGACACATTATAGAGAGTGTTCCCGACACTTTATAGAGAGTGTTCCCAACACATTATAGAGAGTGTTCCCGACACAATATAGAGAGTGTTCCCAGCACATTATAGAGAGTGTTCCCGACACATTATAGAGAGTGTTCCCGACACATTATAGAGAGTGTTCCCAGCACATTATAGAGAGTGTTCCCGACACATTATAGAGAGTGTTCCCGACACTTTATAGAGAGTGTTCCCAACACATTATAGAGAGTGTTCCTGACACATTATAGAGAGTGTTCCCGACACATTATAGAGAGTGTTCCCAGCACATTATAGAGAGTGTTCCCATCACATTATAGAGAGTGTTCCCAACACATTATAGAGAGTGTTCCCAGCACATTATAGAGAGTGTTCCCAACACATTATAGAGAGTGTTCCCAACACATTATAGAGAGTGTTCCCAACACATTACAGAGAGTGTTCCCGACACATTATAGAGAGTGTTCCCAACACATTATAGAGAGTGTTCCCAACACATTATAGAGAGTGTTCCCGACACTTTATAGAGAGTGTTCCCAGCACATTATAGACAGTGTTCCCGACACATTATAGCGAGTGTTCCCAACACATTTTTGAGAGTGTTCCCGACACTTTATAGAGAGTGTTCCCGACACATTATAGAGAGTGTTCCCAGCACATTATAGAGAGTGTTCCCAACACATTATAGACAGTGTTCCCAGCACATTATAGAGAGTGTTCCCAACACATTATAGAGAGTGTTCCCAACACATTATAGAGAGTGTTCCCGACACATTATAGAGAGTGTTCCCAACACATTATAGAGAGTGTTCCCGACACATTATAGAGAGTGTTCCCGACACATTATAGAGAGTGTTCCCAGCACATTATAGAGAGTGTTCCCGACACATTATAGAGAGTGTTCCCGACACTTTATAGAGAGTGTTCCCAACACATTATAGAGAGTGTTCCCGACACAATATAGAGAGTGTTCCCAGCACATTATAGAGAGTGTTCCCGACACATTATAGAGAGTGTTCCCGACACATTATAGAGAGTGTTCCCAGCACATTATAGAGAGTGTTCCCGACACATTATAGAGAGTGTTCCCGACACTTTATAGAGAGTGTTCCCAACACATTATAGAGAGTGTTCCTGACACATTATAGAGAGTGTTCCCGACACATTATAGAGAGTGTTCCCAGCACATTATAGAGAGTGTTCCCATCACATTATAGAAAGTGTTCCCAACACATTATAGAGAGTGTTCCCAGCACATTATAGAGAGTGTTCCCATCACATTATAGAGAGTGTTCCCAACACATTATAGAGAGTGTTCCCAACACATTATAGAGAGTGTTCCCAACATATTATAGAGAGTGTTCCCAACACATTACAGAGAGTGTTCCCGACACATTATAGAGAGTGTTCCCAACACATTATAGAGAGTGTTCCCAACACATTATAGAGAGTGTTCCCGACACTTTATAGAGAGTGTTCCCAGCACATTATAGACAGTGTTCCCGACACATTATAGAGAGTGTTCCCAACACATTATCGAGAGTGTTCCCGACACTTTATAGAGAGTGTTCCCGACACATTATAGAGAGTGTTCCCAGCACATTATAGAGAGTGTTCCCAACACATTATAGACAGTGTTCCCAGCACATTATAGAGAGTGTTCCCAACACATTATAGAGAGTGTTCCCAACACATTATAGAGAGTGTTCCCGACACATTATAGAGAGTGTTCCCAACACATTATAGAGAGTGTTCCCGACACATTATAGAGAGTGTTCCCGACACATTATAGATAGTGTTCCCGACACATTATAGAGAGTGTTCCCGACACATTATAGAGAGTGTTCCCGACACATTATAGAGAGTGTTCCCAGCACTTAAAAGAGAGTGTTCCCAACACATTATAGAGAGTGTTCCCGACACATTATAGAGAGTGTTCCCAACACATTATAGAGAGTGTTCCCGACACATTATAGAGAGTGTTCCCAACACATTATAGAGAGTGTTCCCGACACATTATAGAGAGTGTTCCCGACACTTTATAGAGAGTGTTCCCAACACAATATAGAGAGTGTTCCCAGCACATTATAGAGAGTGTTCCCAACACATTATAGACAGTGTTCCCAGCACATTATAGAGAGTGTTCCCAGCACATTATAGAGAGTGTTCCCAACACATTATAGAGAGTGTTCCCAGCACATTATAGAGAGTGTTCCCATCACATTATAGAGAGTGTTCCCAACACATTATAGAGAGTGTTCCCAACACATTATAGAGAGTGTTCCCAACACATTATAGAGAGTGTTCCCAACACATTACAGAGAGTGTTCCCGACACATTATAGAGAGTGTTCCCAACACATTATAGAGAGTGTTCCCAACACATTATAGAGAGTGTTCCCGACACTTTATAGAGAGTGTTCCCAGCACATTATAGAGAGTGTTCCCGACACTTTATAGAGAGTGTTCCCGACACATTATAGAGAGTGTTCCCAGCACATTATAGAGAGTGTTCCCAACACATTATAGACAGTGTTCCCAGCACATTATAGAGAGTGTTCCCAACACATTATAGAGAGTGTTCCCAACACATTATAGAGAGTGTTCCCGACACATTATAGAGAGTGTTCCCAACACATTATAGAGAGTGTTCCCGACACATTATAGAGAGTGTTCCCGACACATTATAGATAGTGTTCCCGACACATTATAGAGAGTGTTCCCGACACATTATAGAGAGTGTTCCCGACACATTAAAGAGAGTGTTCCCAGCACTTTATAGAGAGTGTTCCCAACACATTATAGAGAGTGTTCCCGACACATTATTGAGAGTGTTCCCAACACATTATAGAGAGTGTTCCCGACACATTATAGAGAGTGTTCCCAACACATTATAGAGAGTGTTCCCGACACATTATAGAGAGTGTTCCCAACACATTATAGAGAGTGTTCCCAGCACATTATAGAGAGTGTTCCCGACACATTATAGAGAGTGTTCCCGACGCATTATAGAGAGTGTTCCCAGCACATTATAGAGTGTTCCCAGCACATTATAGAGAGTGTTCCCGACACATTATAGAGAGTGTTCCCAACACATTATAGAGTGTTCCCATCACATCATAGAGAGTGTTCCCAGCATATTATAGAGAGTGTTCCCAGCATATTATAGAGAGTGTTCCCAGCACATTATAGAGAGTGTTCCCAGCACATTATAGAGAGTGTTCCCAGCACATTATAGAGTGTTCCCAGCACATTTTCGAGAGTGTTCCCGACACATCATAGGGAGTGTTCCCAACACTTAAAAGAGAGTGTTCCCGACGCATTATAGAGAGTGTTCCCAACACATTATAGAGTGTTCCCATCACATTATAGAGAGTGTTCCCATCACATTATAGAGAGTGTTCCCAGCATATTATAGAGAGTGTTCCCAGCATATTATAGAGAGTGTTCCCAGCAAATTATAGAGAGTGTTCCCATCACATTATAGAGAGTGTTCCCAGCACATTATAGAGAGTGTTCCCGACACATTATAGAGTGTTCCCGACACTTTATAGAGAGTGTTCCCAACACAATATAGAGAGTGTTCCCAGCACATTATAGAGAGTGTTCCCGACACATTATAGAGAGTGTTCCCGACACTTTATAGAGAGTGTTCCCGACACATTATAGAGAGTGTTCCCGACACATTATAGAGAGTGTTCCCGACACTTTATAGAGAGTGTTCCCAACACAATATAGAGAGTGTTCCCGACACATTATAGAGAGTGTTCCCGACACTTTATAGAGAGTGTTCCCAACACAATATAGAGAGTGTTCCCAGCACATTATAGAGAGTGTTCCCGACACATTATAGAGAGTGTTCCCAGCACATTATAGAGAGTGTTCCCGACACATTATAGAGAGTGTTCCCGACACTTTATAGAGAGTGTTCCCAACACATTATAGAGAGTGTTCCCGACACAATATAGAGAGTGTTCCCAGCACATTATAGAGAGTGTTCCCGACACATTATAGAGAGTGTTCCCGACACATTATAGAGAGTGTTCCCAGCACATTATAGAGAGTGTTCCCGACACATTATAGAGAGTGTTCCCGACACTTTATAGAGAGTGTTCCCAACACATTATAGAGAGTGTTCCTGACACATTATAGAGAGTGTTCCCGACACATTATAGAGAGTGTTCCCAGCACATTATAGAGAGTGTTCCCATCACATTATAGAGAGTGTTCCCAACACATTATAGAGAGTGTTCCCAGCACATTATAGAGAGTGTTCCCATCACATTATAGAGAGTGTTCCCAACACATTATAGAGAGTGTTCCCAACACATTATAGAGAGTGTTCCCAACACATTATAGAGAGTGTTCCCAACACATTACAGAGAGTGTTCCCGACACATTATAGAGAGTGTTCCCAACACATTATAGAGAGTGTTCCCAACACATTATAGAGAGTGTTCCCGACACTTTATAGAGAGTGTTCCCAGCACATTATTGACAGTGTTCCCGACACATTATAGAGAGTGTTCCCAACACATTTTTGAGAGTGTTCCCGACACTTTATAGAGAGTGTTCCCGACACATTATAGAGAGTGTTCCCAGCACATTATAGAGAGTGTTCCCAACACATTATAGACAGTGTTCCCAGCACATTATAGAGAGTGTTCCCAACACATTATAGAGAGTGTTCCCAACACATTATAGAGAGTGTTCCCGACACATTATAGAGAGTGTTCCCAACACATTATAGAGAGTGTTCCCGACACATTATAGAGAGTGTTCCCGACACATTATAGATAGTGTTCCCGACACATTATAGAGAGTGTTCCCGACACATTATAGAGAGTGTTCCCGACACATTATAGAGAGTGTTCCCAGCACTTTATAGAGAGTGTTCCCAACACATTATAGAGAGTGTTCCCGACACATTATAGAGAGTGTTCCCGACACATTATAGAGAGTGTTCCCGACACATTATAGAGAGTGTTCCCAACACATTATAGAGAGTGTTCCCGACACATTATAGAGAGTGTTCCCGACACTTTATAGAGAGTGTTCCCAACACAATATAGAGAGTGTTCCCAGCACATTATAGAGAGTGTTCCCAACACATTATAGACAGTGTTCCCAGCACATTATAGAGTGTGTTCCCAGCACATTATAGGGAGTGTTTCCAACACAATATAGAGAGTGTTCCCAGCACATTATAGAGAGTGTTCCCGACACATTATAGAGAGTGTTCCCGACACTTTATAGAGAGTGTTCCCGACACATTATAGAGAGTGTTCCCAACACATTATAGAGAGTGTTCCCGACACTTTATAGAGAGTGTTCCCGACACATTATAGAGAGTGTTCCCGACACTTTATAGAGAGTGTTCCCAACACAATATAGAGAGTGTTCCCGACACATTATAGAGAGTGTTCCCGACACTTTATAGAGAGTGTTCCCAACACAATATAGAGAGTGTTCCCAGCACATTATAGAGAGTGTTCCCGACACATTATAGAGAGTGTTCCCGACACATTATAGAGAGTGTTCCCAGCACATTATAGAGAGTGTTCCCGACACATTATAGAGAGTGTTCCCGACACTTTATAGAGAGTGTTCCCAACACATTATAGAGAGTGTTCCCAGCACATTATAGAGAGTGTTCCCATCACATTATAGAGAGTGTTCCCAACACATTATAGAGAGTGTTCCCAGCACATTATAGAGAGTGTTCCCATCACATTATAGAGAGTGTTCCCAACACATTATAGAGAGTGTTCCCAACACATTATAGAGAGTGTTCCCAACACATTATAGAGAGTGTTCCCAACACATTACAGAGAGTGTTCCCGACACATTATAGAGAGTGTTCCCAACACATTATAGAGAGTGTTCCCAACACATTATAGAGAGTGTTCCCGACACTTTATAGAGAGTGTTCCCAGCACATTATAGAGAGTGTTCCCGACACTTTATAGAGAGTGTTCCCGACACATTATAGAGAGTGTTCCCAGCACATTATAGAGAGTGTTCCCAACACATTATAGACAGTGTTCCCAGCACATTATAGAGAGTGTTCCCAACACATTATAGAGAGTGTTCCCAACACATTATAGACAGTGTTCCCAGCACATTATAGAGAGTGTTCCCAACACATTATAGAGAGTGTTCCCAACACATTATAGAGAGTGTTCCCGACACATTATAGAGAGTGTTCCCAACACATTATAGAGAGTGTTCCCGACACATTATAGAGAGTGTTCCCGACACATTATAGAGAGTGTTCCCGACACATTATAGAGAGTGTTCCCGACACATTATAGAGAGTGTTCCCAGCACTTTATAGAGAGTGTTCCCAACACATTATAGAGAGTGTTCCCGACACATTATAGAGAGTGTTCCCAACACATTATAGAGAGTGTTCCCGACACATTATAGAGAATGTTCCCAACACATTATAGAGAGTGTTCCCGACACATTATAGAGAGTGTTCCCAACACATTATAGAGAGTGTTCCCAGCACATTATAGAGAGTGTTCCCGACACATTATAGAGAGTGTTCCCGACGCATTATAGAGAGTGTTCCCAGCACATTATAGAGTGTTCCCAGCACATTATAGAGAGTGTTCCCGACACATTACAGAGAGTGTTCCCAACACATTATAGAGTGTTCCCATCACATTATAGAGAGTGTTCCCAGCATATTACAGAGAGTGTTCCCAGCATATTATAGAGAGTGTTCCCAGCACATTATAGAGTGTTGCCATCACATTATAGAGAGTGTTCCCAGCACATTATAGAGAGTGTTCCCAGCATATTATAGAGAGTGTTCCCAGCATATTATAGAGAGTGTTCCCAGCACATTATAGAGAGTGTTCCCAGCACATTATAGAGTGTTCCCAGCACATTTTCGAGAGTGTTCCCGACACATCATAGGGAGTGTTCCCAACACTTAAAAGAGAGTGTTCCCGACGCATTATAGAGAGTGTTCCCAACACATTATAGAGTGTTCCCATCACATTATAGAGAGTGTTCCCATCACATTATAGAGAGTGTTCCCAGCATATTATAGAGAGTGTTCCCAGCATATTATAGAGAGTGTTCCCAGCAAATTATAGAGAGTGTTCCCATCACATTATAGAGAGTGTTCCCAGCACATTATAGAGAGTGTTCCCAGCACATTATAGAGTGTTCCCAGCACATTATAGAGAGTGTTCCCGACACATTACAGAGAGTGTTCCCAACACATTATAGAGTGTTCCCATCACATTATAGAGAGTGTTCCCAGCATATTATAGAGAGTGTTCCCAGCATATTATAGAGAGTGTTCCCAGCACATTATAGAGTGTTGCCATCACATTATAGAGAGTGTTCCCAGCACATTATAGAGAGTGTTCCCAGCATATTATAGAGAGTGTTCCCAGCATATTATAGAGAGTGTTCCCAGCACATTATAGAGAGTGTTCCCAGCACATTATAGAGTGTTCCCAGCACATTTTCGAGAGTGTTCCCGACACATCATAGGGAGTGTTCCCAACACTTAAAAGAGAGTGTTCCCGACGCATTATAGAGAGTGTTCCCAACACATTATAGAGTGTTCCCATCACATTATAGAGAGTGTTCCCATCACATTATAGAGAGTGTTCCCAGCATATTATAGAGAGTGTTCCCAGCATATTATAGAGAGTGTTCCCAGCAAATTATAGAGAGTGTTCCCATCACATTATAGAGAGTGTTCCCAGCACATTATAGAGAGTGTTCCCAGCACATTATAGAGTGTTCCCAGCACATTTTCGAGAGTGTTCCCAGCACATTATAGAGAGTGTTCCCAGCACATTTTAGAATGTTCCCATCACAATATAGAGAGTGTTCCCAGCACATTATAGAGAGTGTTCCCAGCACATTATCGAGAGTGTTCCCAGCACATTATAGAGAGTGTTCCCAACACATTATAGAGAGTGTTCCCGACACATTATAGAGAGTGTTCCCGACACATTATAGAGAGTGTTCCCAGCACATTATAGAGAGTGTTCCCGACACATTATAGAGAGTGTTCCCGACACATTATAGAGAGTGTTCCCATCACATTATAGAGAGTGTTCCCAACACATTATAGAGAGTGTTCCCAACACATTATAGAGAGTGTTCCCAACACATTATAGAGAGTGTTCCCAACACATTATAGAGAGTGTTCCCAACACATTATAGAGAGTGTTCCCGACACTTTATAGAGAGTGTTCCCAGCACATTATAGACAGTGTTCCCGACACATTATAGAGAGTGTTCCCAACACATTATAGAGAGTGTTCCCGACACTTTATAGAGAGTGTTCCCGACACATTATAGAGAGTGTTCCCAGCACATTATAGAGAGTGTTCCCAACACATTATAGACAGTGTTCCCAGCACATTATAGAGAGTGTTCCCAACACATTATAGAGAGTGTTCCCAACACATTATAGAGAGTGTTCCCGACACATTATAGAGAGTGTTCCCGACACATTATAGAGAGTGTTCCCGACACATTATAGAGAGTGTTCCCAACACATTATAGAGAGTGTTCCCGACACATTATAGAGAGTGTTCCCAGCACATTATAGAGAGTGTTCCCGACACATGAAAGAGAGTGTTCCCGACACATTATAGAGAGTGTTCCCAGCACTTTATAGAGAGTGTTCCCAACACATTATAGAGAGTGTTCCCGACACATTATAGAGAGTGTTCCCAACACATTATAGAGAGTGTTCCCGACACATTATAGAGAGTGTTCCCAACACATTATAGAGAGTGTTCCCGACACATTATAGAGAGTGTTCCCAACACATTATAGAGAGTGTTCCCAGCACATTATAGAGAGTGTTCCCGACACATTATAGAGAGTGTTCCCAGCACATTATAGAGTGTTCCCAGCACATTATAGAGAGTGTTCCCGACACATTATAGAGAGTGTTCCCAACACATTATAGAGTTTTCCCATCACATTATAGAGAGTGTTCCCAGCATATTATAGAGAGTGTTCCCAGCATATTATAGAGAGTGTTCCCAGCACATTATAGAGAGTGTTCCCGACACATTATAGAGAGTGTTCCCGACACTTTATAGAGAGTGTTCCCGACACATTATAGAGAGTGTTCCCAACACATTATAGAGAGTGTTCCCGACACTTTATAGAGAGTGTTCCCGACACATTATAGAGAGTGTTCCCGACACTTTATAGAGAGTGTTCCCAACACAATATAGAGAGTGTTCCCGACACATTATAGAGAGTGTTCCCGACACTTTATAGAGAGTGTTCCCAACACAATATAGAGAGTGTTCCCAGCACATTATAGAGAGTGTTCCCGACACATTATAGAGAGTGTTCCCGACACATTATAGAGAGTGTTCCCAGCACATTATAGAGAGTGTTCCCGACACATTATAGAGAGTGTTCCCGACACTTTATAGAGAGTGTTCCCAACACATTATAGAGAGTGTTCCCAGCACATTATAGAGAGTGTTCCCATCACATTATAGAGAGTGTTCCCAACACATTATAGAGAGTGTTCCCAGCACATTATAGAGAGTGTTCCCATCACATTATAGAGAGTGTTCCCAACACATTTTTGAGAGTGTTCCCAACACATTATAGAGAGTGTTCCCAACACATTATAGAGAGTGTTCCCAACACATTACAGAGAGTGTTCCCGACACATTATAGAGAGTGTTCCCAACACATTATAGAGAGTGTTCCCAACACATTATAGAGAGTGTTCCCGACACTTTATAGAGAGTGTTCCCAGCACATTATAGAGAGTGTTCCCGACACTTTATAGAGAGTGTTCCCGACACATTATAGAGAGTGTTCCCAGCACATTATAGAGAGTGTTCCCAACACATTATAGACAGTGTTCCCAGCACATTATAGAGAGTGTTCCCAACACATTATAGAGAGTGTTCCCGACACATTATAGAGAGTGTTCCCAACACATTATAGAGAGTGTTCCCGACACATTATAGAGAGTGTTCCCGACACATTATAGATAGTGTTCCCGACACATTATAGAGAGTGTTCCCGACACATTATAGAGAGTGTTCCCGACACATTATAGAGAGTGTTCCCAGCACTTTATAGAGAGTGTTCCCGACACATTATAGAGAGTGTTCCCGACACTTTATAGAGAGTGTTCCCGACACATTATAGAGAGTGTTCCCAACACATTATAGAGAGTGTTCCCGACACTTTATAGAGAGTGTTCCCGACACATTATAGAGAGTGTTCCCGACACTTTATAGAGAGTGTTCCCAACACAATATAGAGAGTGTTCCCGACACATTATAGAGAGTGTTCCCGACACTTTATAGAGAGTGTTCCCAACACAATATAGAGAGTGTTCCCAGCACATTATAGAGAGTGTTCCCGACACATTATAGAGAGTGTTCCCGACACATTATAGAGAGTGTTCCCAGCACATTATAGAGAGTGTTCCCGACACATTATAGAGAGTGTTCCCGACACTTTATAGAGAGTGTTCCCAACACATTATAGAGAGTGTTCCCAGCACATTATAGAGAGTGTTCCCATCACATTATAGAGAGTGTTCCCAACACATTATAGAGAGTGTTCCCAGCACATTATAGAGAGTGTTCCCATCACATTATAGAGAGTGTTCCCAACACATTTTTGAGAGTGTTCCCAACACATTATAGAGAGTGTTCCCAACACATTATAGAGAGTGTTCCCAACACATTACAGAGAGTGTTCCCGACACATTATAGAGAGTGTTCCCAACACATTATAGAGAGTGTTCCCAACACATTATAGAGAGTGTTCCCGACACTTTATAGAGAGTGTTCCCAGCACATTATAGAGAGTGTTCCCGACACTTTATAGAGAGTGTTCCCGACACATTATAGAGAGTGTTCCCAGCACATTATAGAGAGTGTTCCCAACACATTATAGACAGTGTTCCCAGCACATTATAGAGAGTGTTCCCAACACATTATAGAGAGTGTTCCCAACACATTATAGAGAGTGTTCCCGACACATTATAGAGAGTGTTCCCAACACATTATAGAGAGTGTTCCCGACACATTATAGAGAGTGTTCCCGACACATTATAGATAGTGTTCCCGACACATTATAGAGAGTGTTCCCGACACATTATAGAGAGTGTTCCCGACACATTATAGAGAGTGTTCCCAGCACTTTATAGAGAGTGTTCCCAACACATTATAGAGAGTGTTCCCGACACATTATAGAGAGTGTTCCCAACACATTATAGAGAGTGTTCCCGACACATTATAGAGAATGTTCCCAACACATTATAGAGAGTGTTCCCGACACATTATAGAGAGTGTTCCCAACACATTATAGAGAGTGTTCCCAGCACATTATAGAGAGTGTTCCCGACGCATTATAGAGAGTGTTCCCAGCACATTATAGAGTGTTCCCAGCACATTATAGAGAGTGTTCCCGACACATTACAGAGAGTGTTCCCAACACATTATAGAGTGTTCCCATCACATTATAGAGAGTGTTCCCAGCATATTATAGAGAGTGTTCCCAGCATATTATAGAGAGTGTTCCCAGCACATTATAGAGTGTTGCCATCACATTATAGAGAGTGTTCCCAGCACATTATAGAGAGTGTTCCCAGCATATTATAGAGAGTGTTCCCAGCATATTATAGAGAGTGTTCCCAGCACATTATAGAGAGTGTTCCCAGCACATTATAGAGTGTTCCCAGCACATTTTCGAGAGTGTTCCCGACACATCATAGGGAGTGTTCCCAACACTTAAAAGAGAGTGTTCCCGACGCATTATAGAGAGTGTTCCCAACACATTATAGAGTGTTCCCATCACATTATAGAGAGTGTTCCCATCACATTATAGAGAGTGTTCCCAGCATATTATAGAGAGTGTTCTCAGCATATTATAGAGAGTGTTCCCAGCAAATTATAGAGAGTGTTCCCATCACATTATAGAGAGTGTTCCCAGCACATTATAGAGAGTGTTCCCAGCACATTATAGAGTGTTCCCAGCACATTTTCGAGAGTGTTCCCAGCACATTATAGAGAGTGTTCCCAGCACATTTTAGAATGTTCCCATCACAATATAGAGAGTGTTCCCAGCACATTATAGAGAGTGTTCCCAGCACATTATCGAGAGTGTTCCCAGCACATTATAGAGAGTGTTCCCAACACATTATAGAGAGTGTTCCCGACACATTATAGAGAGTGTTCCCGACACATTATAGAGAGTGTTCCCAGCACATTATAGAGAGTGTTCCCGACACATTATAGAGAGTGTTCCCGACACATTATAGAGAGTGTTCCCATCACATTATAGAGAGTGTTCCCAACACATTATAGAGAGTGTTCCCAACACATTATAGAGAGTGTTCCCAACACATTATAGAGAGTGTTCCCAACACATTATAGAGAGTGTTCCCAACACATTATAGAGAGTGTTCCCGACACTTTATAGAGAGTGTTCCCAGCACATTATAGACAGTGTTCCCGACACATTATAGAGAGTGTTCCCAACACATTATAGAGAGTGTTCCCGACACTTTATAGAGAGTGTTCCCGACACATTATAGAGAGTGTTCCCAGCACATTATAGAGAGTGTTCCCAACACATTATAGACAGTGTTCCCAGCACATTATAGAGAGTGTTCCCAACACATTATAGAGAGTGTTCCCAACACATTATAGAGAGTGTTCCCGACACATTATAGAGAGTGTTCCCGACACATTATAGAGAGTGTTCCCGACACATTATAGAGAGTGTTCCCAACACATTATAGAGAGTGTTCCCGACACATTATAGAGAGTGTTCCCAGCACATTATAGAGAGTGTTCCCGACACATTATAGAGAGTGTTCCCGACACATTATAGAGAGTGTTCCCAGCACTTTATAGAGAGTGTTCCCAACACATTATAGAGAGTGTTCCCGACACATTATAGAGAGTGTTCCCAACACATTATAGAGAGTGTTCCCGACACATTATAGAGAGTGTTCCCAACACATTATAGAGAGTGTTCCCGACACATTATAGAGAGTGTTCCCAACACATTATAGAGAGTGTTCCCAGCACATTATAGAGAGTGTTCCCGACACATTATAGAGAGTGTTCCCGACACATTATAGAGAGTGTTCCCAGCACATTATAGAGTGTTCCCAGCACATTATAG
This sequence comes from Heptranchias perlo, assembly GCF_035084215.1. Taxonomy (NCBI): domain Eukaryota; kingdom Metazoa; phylum Chordata; class Chondrichthyes; order Hexanchiformes; family Hexanchidae; genus Heptranchias; species Heptranchias perlo. The sequence continues at coordinate 125,099 of NW_027139508.1, read as the reverse complement.
AGAGTGTTCCCGACACATTATAGAGAGTGTTCCCAACACATTATAGAGTTTTCCCATCACATTATAGAGAGTGTTCCCAGCATATTATAGAGAGTGTTCCCAGCATATTATAGAGAGTGTTCCCAGCACATTATAGAGTGTTCCCATCACATTATAGAGAGTGTTCCCAGCACATTATAGAGAGTGTTCCCAGCATATTATAGAGAGTGTTCCCAGCACATTATAGAGAGTGTTCCCAGCACATTATAGAGTGTTCCCAGCACATTTTCGAGAGTGTTCCCGACACATCATAGGGAGTGTTCCCAACACTTAAAAGAGAGTGTTCCCGACGCATTATAGAGAGTGTTCCCAACACATTATAGAGTGTTCCCATCACATTATAGAGAGTGTTCCCATCACATTATAGAGAGTGTTCCCAGCATATTATAGAGAGTGTTCCCAGCATATTATAGAGAGTGTTCCCAGCAAATTATAGAGAGTGTTCCCATCACATTATAGAGAGTGTTCCCAGCACATTATAGAGAGTGTTCCCAGCATATTATAGAGAGTGTTCCCAGCACATTATAGAGTGTTCCCAGCACATTATCGAGAGTGTTCCCAGCACATTATAGAGAGTGTTCCCAGCACATTATAGAGAGTGTTCCCGACACATTATAGAGAGTGTTCCCGACACATTATAGAGAGTGTTCCCAGCATATTATAGAGAGTGTTCCCAACAAATTATAGAGAGTGTTCCCGACACATTATAGAGAGTGTTCCCAGCACATTATAGAGAGTGTTCCCGACACATTATAGAGAGTGTTCCCAGCATATTATAGAGAGTGTTCCCAACAAATTATAGAGAGTGTTCCCGACACATTATAGAGAGTGTTCCCAGCACATTTTAGAATGTTCCCATCACAATATAGAGAGTGTTCCCAGCACATTATAGAGTGTTCCCAGCACATTATAGAGAGTGTTCCCAGCACATTATCGAGAGTGTTCCCAGCACATTATAGAGAGTGTTCCCAGCACATTATAGAGAGTGTTCCCAACACATTTTCGAGAGTGTTCCCGACACATTATAGAGAGTGTTCCCGACACATTATAGAGAGTGTTCCCGACACATTATAGAGAGTGTTCCCAACACATTTTCGAGAGTGTTCCCGACACATTATAGAGAGTGTTCCCGACACATTATAGAGAGTGTTCCCGACACATTATAGAGAGTGTTCCCAGCACATTATAGAGAGTGTTCCCAACAAATTATAGAGAGTGTTCCCGACACATTATAGAGAGTGTTCCCAGCACATTATAGAGAGTGTTCCCAACACATTATAGAGAGAGTTCCCGACACATTATAGAGAGTGTTCCCAACAAATTATAGAGAGTGTTCCCGACACATTATAGAGAGTGTTCCCGACACATTATAGAGAGTGTTCCCAATACATTATAGAGAGTGTTCCCAGCACATTATAGAGAGTGTTCCCAACAAATTATAGAGAGTGTTCCCAACACATTATAGAGAGTGTTCCCAGCACATTATAGAGAGTGTTCCCAACACATTATAGAGAGTGTTCCCAACACATTATAGAGAGTGTTCCCAACACATTATAGAGAGAGTTCCCGACACATTATAGAGAGTGTTCCCAACACATTATAGAGAGTGTTCCCAACACATTATAGAGAGTGTTCCCAACACATTATAGCGAGTGTTCCCGACACATTATAGAGAGTGTTCCCGACACATTATAGAGAGTGTTCCCAACACATTATAGAGAGAGTTCCCGACACATTATAGAGAGTGTTCCCAACACATTATAGAGAGTGTTCCCGACACATTATAGAGAGTGTTCCCGACACATTATAGAGAGTGTTCCGGACACATTATAGAGAGTGTTCCGGACACATAATAGAGAGTGTTCCCAACACATAATAGAGAGTGTTCCGGACACATTGTAGAGAGTGTTCCCAACAATTTATAGAGAGTGTTCCCAGCACATTATAGAGTGTTCCCAGCACATTATAGAGAGTGTTGCCTCCGCATTATAGAGAGTGTTCCCAGCACATTATAGAGTGTTCCCAGCACATTATGGAGAGTGTTCCCAGCACATTATAGAGAGTGTTCCCAGCACATTATAGACAGTGTTCCCGACGCATTTTAGAGAGTGTTCCCAACACATTATAGAGAGTGTTGCCAGCACATTATAGAGAGTGTTCCCGACACATTATAGAGAGTGTTCCCAACACATTATAGAGAGTGTTCCCAACACATTATAGAGAGTGTTCCCGACGCATTTTAGAGAGTGTTCCCAACACATTATAGAGAGTGTTCCCGACACATTATAGAGAGTGTTCCCAACACATTATAGAGAGTGTTCCCGACACATTATAGAGAGTGTTCCCGACACATTATAGAGAGTGTTCCCAACACATTATAGAGAGTGTTCCCAACACATTATAGAGAGTGTTCCCGACACATCATCGGGAGTGTTCCCTCACATTATAGAGAGTGTTCCCATCACATTATAGAGAGTGTTCCCAGCACATTATACAGAGTGTTCCCGACACATTATAGACAGTGTTCCCGACGCATTTTAGAGAGTGTTCCCAACACATTATAGAGAGTGTTCCCGACACATTGTAGAAAGTGCTCCCGACGCATTATAGAGAGTGTTCCCAGCACATTATAGAGAGTGTTCCCGACACATTATAGAGAGTGTTCCCGACACATTATAGAGAGTGTTCCCGACACATTATAGAGAGTGTTCCCAGCACATTATAGTGAGTGTTCCCAACACATGACAGAGAGTGTTCCCAACACATTATAGAGAGTGTTCCCAACACATTTTAGAGAGTGTTCCCAGCACATTATAGAGAGTGTTCCCAACACATTATAGAGAGTGTTCCCGACACATTATAGAGAGTGTTCCCAGCACATTAAAGAGAGTGTTCCCAACACATTATAGAGAGTGTTCCCGACACATTATAGAGATTGTTCCCGACACATTATAGAGAGTGTTCCCAACACATTTTAGAGAGTGTTCCCGACACATTATAGAGAGTGTTCCCAACACATTATAGTGAGTGTTCCCAACACATGACAGAGAGTGTTCCCAGCACATTTTAGAGAGTGTTCCCGACACATTATAGAGAGTGTTCCCAACACATTACAGAGAGTGTTCCCAACACATTATAGAGAGTGTTCCCGACACATGACAGAGAGTGTTCCCAGCACATTTTAGAGAGTGTTCCCGACACATGACAGAGAGTGTTCCCAGCACATTTTAGAGAGTGTTCCCGACACATGACAGAGAGTGTTCCCAGCACATTTTAGAGAGTGTTCCCGACACATTATAGAGAGTGTTCCCAGCACATTATAGTGAGTGTTCCCAACACATTATAGAGAGTGTTCCCAACACACTATAGAGAGTGTTCCCAACACATTACAGAGAGTGTTCCCAGCACATTTTGGAGAGTGTTCCCGACACATTATAGAGAGTGTTCCCAACACATTGCAGAGAGTGTTCCCAGCACATTTTAGAGAGTGTTCCCGACACATTTTAGAGAGTGTTCCCAACACATTACAGAGAGTGTTCCCACCACATTATCGACAGAGTTCCAAACACATTATAGAGAGAGTTCCCATCACATTATGGAGAGTTTTCCCAGCACATTATAGAGAGTGTTCCCGACACATTATGGAGGGTGTTCCCAACACATTAAAGAGAGTGTTCCCATCACATTATGGAGAGTGTTCCCAGCACATTATAGAGAGTGTTCCCAACAAATTATAGAGAGTGTTCCCATCACATTATAGAGAGTGTTCCCAGCACATTATAGAGAGTGTTCCCGACACATTATAGAGAGTGTTCCCATCACATTATAGAGAGTGTTCCCAACACATTATAGAGAGAGTTCCCGACACATTATAGAGAGTGTTCCCAACAAATTATAGAGAGTGTTCCCGACACATTATAGAGAGTGTTCCCGACACATTATAGAGAGTGTTCCCAATACATTATAGAGAGTGTTCCCAGCACATTATAGAGAGTGTTCCCAACAAATTATAGAGAGTGTTCCCAACACATTATAGAGAGTGTTCCCAGCACATTATAGAGAGTGTTCCCAACACATTATAGAGAGTGTTCCCAACACATTATAGAGAGTGTTCCCAACACATTATAGAGAGAGTTCCCGACACATTATAGAGAGTGTTCCCAACACATTATAGAGAGTGTTCCCAACACATTATAGAGAGTGTTCCCAACACATTATAGCGAGTGTTCCCGACACATTATAGAGAGTGTTCCCGACACATTATAGAGAGTGTTCCCAACACATTATAGAGAGAGTTCCCGACACATTATAGAGAGTGTTCCCAACACATTATAGAGAGTGTTCCCGACACATTATAGAGAGTGTTCCCGACACATTATAGAGAGTGTTCCGGACACATTATAGAGAGTGTTCCGGACACATAATAGAGAGTGTTCCCAACACATAATAGAGAGTGTTCCGGACACATTGTAGAGAGTGTTCCCAACAATTTATAGAGAGTGTTCCCAGCACATTATAGAGTGTTCCCAGCACATTATAGAGAGTGTTGCCTCCGCATTATAGAGAGTGTTCCCAGCACATTATAGAGTGTTCCCAGCACATTATGGAGAGTGTTCCCAGCACATTATAGAGAGTGTTCCCAGCACATTATAGACAGTGTTCCCGACGCATTTTAGAGAGTGTTCCCAACACATTATAGAGAGTGTTGCCAGCACATTATAGAGAGTGTTCCCGACACATTATAGAGAGTGTTCCCAACACATTATAGAGAGTGTTCCCAACACATTATAGAGAGTGTTCCCGACGCATTTTAGAGAGTGTTCCCAACACATTATAGAGAGTGTTCCCGACACATTATAGAGAGTGTTCCCAACACATTATAGAGAGTGTTCCCGACACATTATAGAGAGTGTTCCCGACACATTATAGAGAGTGTTCCCAACACATTATAGAGAGTGTTCCCAACACATTATAGAGAGTGTTCCCGACACATCATCGGGAGTGTTCCCTCACATTATAGAGAGTGTTCCCATCACATTATAGAGAGTGTTCCCAGCACATTATACAGAGTGTTCCCGACACATTATAGACAGTGTTCCCGACGCATTTTAGAGAGTGTTCCCAACACATTATAGAGAGTGTTCCCGACACATTGTAGAAAGTGCTCCCGACGCATTATAGAGAGTGTTCCCAGCACATTATAGAGAGTGTTCCCGACACATTATAGAGAGTGTTCCCGACACATTATAGAGAGTGTTCCCGACACATTATAGAGAGTGTTCCCAGCACATTATAGTGAGTGTTCCCAACACATGACAGAGAGTGTTCCCAACACATTATAGAGAGTGTTCCCAACACATTTTAGAGAGTGTTCCCAGCACATTATAGAGAGTGTTCCCAACACATTATAGAGAGTGTTCCCGACACATTATAGAGAGTGTTCCCAGCACATTAAAGAGAGTGTTCCCAACACATTATAGAGAGTGTTCCCGACACATTATAGAGATTGTTCCCGACACATTATAGAGAGTGTTCCCAACACATTTTAGAGAGTGTTCCCGACACATTATAGAGAGTGTTCCCAACACATTATAGTGAGTGTTCCCAACACATGACAGAGAGTGTTCCCAGCACATTTTAGAGAGTGTTCCCGACACATTATAGAGAGTGTTCCCAACACATTACAGAGAGTGTTCCCAACACATTATAGAGAGTGTTCCCGACACATGACAGAGAGTGTTCCCAGCACATTTTAGAGAGTGTTCCCGACACATGACAGAGAGTGTTCCCAGCACATTTTAGAGAGTGTTCCCGACACATGACAGAGAGTGTTCCCAGCACATTTTAGAGAGTGTTCCCGACACATTATAGAGAGTGTTCCCAGCACATTATAGTGAGTGTTCCCAACACATTATAGAGAGTGTTCCCAACACACTATAGAGAGTGTTCCCAACACATTACAGAGAGTGTTCCCAGCACATTTTGGAGAGTGTTCCCGACACATTATAGAGAGTGTTCCCAACACATTGCAGAGAGTGTTCCCAGCACATTTTAGAGAGTGTTCCCGACACATTTTAGAGAGTGTTCCCAACACATTACAGAGAGTGTTCCCACCACATTATCGACAGAGTTCCAAACACATTATAGAGAGAGTTCCCATCACATTATGGAGAGTTTTCCCAGCACATTATAGAGAGTGTTCCCGACACATTATGGAGGGTGTTCCCAACACATTAAAGAGAGTGTTCCCATCACATTATGGAGAGTGTTCCCAGCACATTATAGAGAGTGTTCCCAACAAATTATAGAGAGTGTTCCCATCACATTATAGAGAGTGTTCCCAGCACATTATAGAGAGTGTTCCCGACACATTATAGAGAGTGTTCCCATCACATTATAGAGAGTGTTCCCAGCACATTATAGAGAGTGTTCCCGACACATTATAGAGAGTGTTCCCATCACATTATAGAGAGTGTTCCCAGCACATTATAGAGAGTGTTCCCAACACATTATAGAGAGTGTTCCCAACACATTATAGAGAGTGTTCCCGACACATTATATAGAGTGTTCCCAACACATTATAGAGAGTGTTCCCGACACATTATAGAGAGTGTTCCCAGCACATTATAGAGAGTGTTCCCAACACATTATAGAGCGTGTTCCCAACACATTTTAGAGAGAGTTCCCAGCACATGATAGAGAGTGTTCCCAACACATTATAGAGCAATTCCCAACACATTTTAGAGAGTGTTCCTGACACATGAAAGAGAGATTTCCCAGCACATTTTAGAGAGTGTTCCCGACACATTTTAGAGAGTGTTCCCAACACATTTTAGAGAGTGTTCCCGACACATTATAGAGAGTGTTCCCGACACATTATGGAGTGTTCTCAGCACATTATAGAGAGTGTTCCCAGCACATTATGGAGTGTTCCCAACACATTATAGAGAGTGTTCCCAGCACATTATAGAGAGTGTTCCCGACACATTATGGAGTGTTCTCAGCACATTATCGAGAATGTTCCCAGCACATTATAGACAGTGTTCCCAACACATTACAGAGAGTGTTCCCAAAACATTACAGAGGGTGTTCCCAACACATTATAGATAGTGTTCCCAACACATTATAGACAGTGTTCCCGACACATTACAGAGAGTGTTCCCAACACATTATAGAGAGTGTTCCCAGCACATTATAGACAGTGTTCCCAACACATTATAGAGAGTGTTCCCAGCACATTATAGAGAGTGTTCCCAATACATTATAGAGAGTGTTCCCAGCACATTATAGAGAGTGTTCCCAACAAATTATAGAGAGTGTTCCCAACACATTATAGAGAGTGTTCCCAGCACATTATAGAGAGTGTTCCCAACACATTATAGAGAGTGTTCCCAACACATTATAGAGAGTGTTCCCAACACATTATAGAGAGAGTTCCCGACACATTATAGAGAGTGTTCCCAACACATTATAGAGAGTGTTCCCAACACATTATAGAGAGTGTTCCCAACACATTATAGAGAGTGTTCCCGACACATTATAGAGAGTGTTCCCGACACATTATAGAGAGTGTTCCCAACACATTATAGAGAGAGTTCCCGACACGTTATAGAGAGTGTTCCCAACACATTATAGAGAGTGTTCCCAACACATTATAGAGAGTGTTCCCGACACATTATAGAGAGTGTTCCCGACACATTATAGAGAGTGTTCCGGACACATTATAGAGAGTGTTCCGGGCACATAATAGAGAGTGTTCCCAACACATAATAGAGAGTCTTCCGGACACATTGTAGAGAGTGTTCCCAACAATTTATAGAGAGTGTTCCCAGCAAATTATAGAGAGTGTTCCCAGCACATTATAGAGTGTTCCCAGCACATTATAGAGAGTGTTGCCTCCGCATTATAGAGAGTGTTCCCAGCACATTATAGAGTGTTCCCAGCACATTATGGAGAGTGTTCCCAGCACATTATAGAGAGTGTTCCCAGCACATTATAGACAGTGTTCCCGACGCATTTTAGAGAGTGTTCCCAACACATTATAGAGAGTGTTGCCAGCACATTATAGAGAGTGTTCCCGACACATTATAGAGAGTGTTCCCAACACATTATAGAGAGTGTTCCCAACACATTATAGAGAGTGTTCCCGACGCATTTTAGAGAGTGTTCCCAACACATTATAGAGAGTGTTCCCGACACATTATAGAGAGTGTTCCCGACACATTATAGAGAGTGTTCCCAACACATTATAGAGAGTGTTCCCAACACATTATAGAGAGTGTTCCCGACACATCATCGGGAGTGTTCCCTCACATTATAGAGAGTGTTCCCATCACATTATAGAGAGTGTTCCCAGCACATTATACAGAGTGTTCCCGACACATTATAGACAGTGTTCCCGACGCATTTTAGAGAGTGTTCCCAACACATTATAGAGAGTGTTCCCGACACATTGTAGAAAGTGCTCCCGACGCATTATAGAGAGTGTTCCCAGCACATTATAGAGAGTGTTCCCGACACATTATAGAGAGTGTTCCCGACACATTATAGAGAGTGTTCCCGACACATTATAGAGAGTGTTCCCAGCACATTATAGTGAGTGTTCCCAACACATGACAGAGAGTGTTCCCAACACATTATAGAGAGTGTTCCCAACACATTTTAGAGAGTGTTCCCAGCACATTATAGAGAGTGTTCCCAACACATTATAGAGAGTGTTCCCGACACATTATAGAGAGTGTTCCCAGCACATTAAAGAGAGTGTTCCCAACACATTATAGAGAGTGTTCCCGACACATTATAGAGAGTGTTCCCGACACATTATAGAGAGTGTTCCCAAAACATTTTAGAGAGTGTTCCCGACACATTATAGAGAGTGTTCCCAGCACATTATAGTGAGTGTTCCCAACACATGACAGAGAGTGTTCCCAGCACATTTTAGAGAGTGTTCCCGACACATTATAGAGAGTGTTCCCAACACATTACAGAGAGTGTTCCCAACACATTATAGAGAGTGTTCCCGACACATGACAGAGAGTGTTCCCAGCACATTTTAGAGAGTGTTCCCGACACATGACAGAGAGTGTTCCCAGCACATTTTAGAGAGTGTTCCCGACACATGACAGAGAGTGTTCCCAGCACATTTTAGAGAGTGTTCCCGACACATTATAGAGAGTGTTCTCAGCACATTATAGTGAGTGTTCCCAACACATTATAGAGAGTGTTCCCAACACACTATAGAGAGTGTTCCCAACACATTACAGAGAGTGTTCCCAGCACATTTTGGAGAGTGTTCCCGACACATTATAGAGAGTGTTCCCAACACATTACAGAGAGTGTTCCCAGCACATTTTAGAGAGTGTTCCCGACACATTTTAGAGAGTGTTCCCAACACATTACAGAGAGTGTTCCCACCACATTATCGACAGAGTTCCAAACACATTATAGAGAGAGTTCCCATCACATTATGGAGAGTTTTCCCAGCACATTATAGAGAGTGTTCCCGACACATTATGGAGGGTGTTCCCAACACATTAAAGAGAGTGTTCCCATCACATTATGGAGAGTGTTCCCAGCACATTATAGAGAGTGTTCCCAACAAATTATAGAGAGTGTTCCCATCACATTATAGAGAGTGTTCCCAGCACATTATAGAGAGTGTTCCCGACACATTATAGAGAGTGTTCCCATCACATTATAGAGAGTGTTCCCAGCACATTATAGAGAGTGTTCCCGACACATTATAGAGAGTGTTCCCATCACATTATAGAGAGTGTTCCCAGCACATTATAGAGAGTGTTCCCAACACATTATAGAGAGTGTTCCCAACACATTATAGAGAGTGTTCCCGACACATTATATGGAGTGTTCCCAACACATTATAGAGAGTGTTCCCGACACATTATAGAGAGTGTTCCCAGCACATTATAGAGAGTGTTCCCAACACATTATAGAGCGTGTTCCCAACACATTTTAGAGAGAGTTCCCAGCACATGATAGAGAGTGTTCCCAACACATTATAGAGCAATTCCCAACACATTTTAGAGAGTGTTCCTGACACATGAAAGAGAGATTTCCCAGCACATTTTAGAGAGTGTTCCCGACACATTTTAGAGAGTGTTCCCAACACATTTTAGAGAGTGTTCCCGACACATTATAGAGAGTGTTCCCGACACATTATGGAGTGTTCTCAGCACATTATAGAGAGTGTTCCCAGCACATTATGGAGTGTTCCCAGCACATTATATAGAGTGTTCCAAGCACATTATAGAGAGTGTTCCCAGCACATTTTCGAGAGTGTTCCCAACACATTATAGAGAGTGTTCCCAACACATTATATAGAGTGTTCCCAACACATTATAGAGAGTGTTCCTGACACATAAAAGAGAGTGTTCCCAAAACATTACAGAGAGTGGTCCCAGCACATTATAGAGAGTGGTCCCAGCGCATTTTCGAGAGTGTTCCCAGCACATTAAAGACAGTATTCCAAGCACATAATAGAGAGTGTTCCCAGCACATTGTAGAGAGTGTTCCCAACACATTGTGGAGAGTGTTCCCGACACATTATAGGGAGTGTTGCCAACACATCACAGAGAGTGTTCCCAGCACATTATAGAGAGTGTTCCCAACATATTATAGAGAGTGTTCCCAACACATTATAGGGAGTGTTGCCAGCACATTATAGAGAGTGTTTGCAACACATTATAGAGAGTGGGCCCAGCGCATTATAGAGAGTGTTCCCAACACATTATAGAGAGTGTTCCCGACACATTATAGGGAGTGTTGCCAACACATTATGGACAGTGTTCCCAGCACATTATAGAGAGTGTTCGCAACACATTATAGAGAGTGTTCCCAGCACATTATAGAGAGTGTTCCCAGCACATTTTAGAGAGTGTTCCCAACACATTATAGAGAGTGTTCCCGACACATTATAGGGAGTGTTGCCAACACATTATAGAGAGTGTTCCTGACACATTATAGACCGTGTTCCCAACACATTATAGAGAGTGGTCCCAGCGCGTTATCGACAGTATTCCAAGCACATTATAGAGAATGTTCCCAACACATTACAGAGAATGTTCCCAGCACATTTTAGAGAGTGTTCCCAACACATTATAGAGAGTGTTCCCGACACATTATAGGGAGTGTTGCCAACACATTATAGACAGTGTTCCCAGCACATTATCGAGAGTGTTCGCAACACATTATAGAGAGTGTTCCCAGCACATTGCAGAGAGTGTTCCCAACACATAAAAAGAGAGTGTTCCCGACACATTATAGGGAGTGTTCCCGACACATTATAGGGAGTGTTGCCAACACATTATAGACAGTGTTCCCAGCACATTATAGAGAGTGTTCGCAACACATTATAGAGAGTGTTCCCAGCACATAATAGAGAGCGTTCCCAGCACATTAAAGACAGTTTTCCAACACATTATAGAGAGTGTTCCCAGAACATTTTCAAGAGTGTTCCTGACACATTATAGAGAGTGTTCCCAACACATTATAGAGAGTGGTCCCAGCACATTATAGAGAGTGTTCCCGACACATTATAGAGAGTGTTCCCAACACATTATAGAGAGTGTTCCTAACACATTATAGAGAGTGTTCCCAGAACATTTTCAAGTGTGTTCCTGACACATTATAGAGAGTGTTCCCAACACATTATAGAGAGTGGTCCCAGCACATTATAGAGAGTGGTCCCAGTGCATTATAGAGAGTGTTCCCAGCACATTATAGAGAGTGTTCCCAACACATTACAGAGAGTGTTCCCAACACATTATAGAGAGTGTTCCCGACACATTATAGAGAGTGTTCCCAGCACATTATGGAGTGTTCCCAACACATTATTGAGAGTGTTCCCAGCACATTATGGAGTGTTCCCAACACATTATAGAGTGTTTTCCCAACGCATTATAGAGAGTGTTCCCAACACATTACAGAGAGTGTTCCCAGCACATTATAGAGAGTGTTCCCAGCACATTATGGAGAATGTTCCCAGCACATTATAGAGAGTGTTCCCGAAACATTATGGAGTGTTCTTAACACATTATAGAGAATGTTCGCAGCACATTATAGACAGTGTTCCCAACACATTACAGAGAGTGTTCCCAACACATTATAGAGAGTGTTCCCGACACATTATCGAGAGTTTTCCCAACACATTATAGAGAGTGTTCCCAGCACATTATAGAGAGTGTTCCCAGCACATGATAGAGAGTGTTCCCAGCACATTATAGAGAGTGTTCCCAACACATTATAGAGAGTTTTCCCAGCACATTATAGGGAGTGTTCCCAGCACATTATGGACAGTATTCAAAGCACATGAAAGAGAGTGTTCCCAACACATTATAGAGAGTGGTCCCAGCACATTATAGAGAGTGTTCCCAGCACATTATAGAGAGTGTTCCCAGCACATGATAGAGAGTGTTCCCAGCACATGATAGAGAGTGTTCCCAGCACATTATAGAGAGTGTTCCCGACACATTATAGAGAGTTTTCCCAACACATTATAGAGAGTGTTCCCAGCACATTATGGAGAGTGTTCCCAGCACATGATAGAGAGTGTTCCCAGCACATGATAGAGAGTGTTCCCAACACATTATAGAGAGTGTTCCAAACACATTATAGAGAGTGTTCCCGACACATTATAGGGAGTGTTCCCAACACATTATAGAGAGTGTTCCCAACACATTATAGAGAGTGTTCCCAACACATTATAGAGAGTGTTCCCGACACATTATAGAGAGTGTTCCCAACACATTATAGAGAGTGTTCCCGACACATTATAGAGAGTGTTCCCCACACATTATAGAGAGTGTTCCCGACACATTATAGGGAGTGTTCCCAACACATTATAGAGAGTGTTCCCAGCAGAATATAGGGAGTGTTCCCAACACATTATAGAGAGTGTTCCTGACACATAAAAGAGAGTGTTCCCAAAACATTACAGAGAGTGGTCCCAGCACATTATAGAGAGTGGTCCCAGCGCATTTTCGAGAGTGTTCCCAGCACATTATAGACAGTATTCCAAGCACATAATAGAGAGTGTTCCCAACACATTATAGAGAGTGTTCCCAACACATTATAGAGAGTGTTCCCGACACATTATAGGGAGTGTTGCCAACACATTATAGACAGTGTTCCCAGCACATTATAGAGAGTGTTCGCAACACATTATAGAGAGTGTTCACAACACATGATAGAGAGTGTTCCCGACACATAATAGAGAGCGTTCCCAGCACATTAAAGACAGTTTTCCAAGCACATTATAGACAGTGTTCCCAACACATTATAGAGAGTGTTCCCAGAACATTTTCAAGAGTGTTCCTGACACATTAGAGAGAGTGTTCCCAACACATTATAGAGAGTGGTCCCAGCACATTATAGAGAGTGGTCCCAGCGCATTATAGAGAGTGATCCCAGCACATTATAGACAGTGTTCCCAACACATTATAGAGATTGTTCCCAGCACATTATAGAGAGTGTTCGCAACACATGATAGAGAGTGTTCCTGACACATAATAGAGAGCGTTCCCAGCACATTAAAGACAGTTTTCCAACACATTATAGAGAGTGTTCCCAGAACATTTTCAAGAGTGTTCCTGACACATTATAGAGAGTGTTCCCAACACATTATAGAGAGTGGTCCCAGCACATTATAGAGAGTGGTCCCAGCGCATTATAGAGAGTGGTCCCAGCGCATTATAGAGAGTGTTCCCAGCGTATTATGGACAGTGCTCCCAACACATTATAGAGAGTGTTCCCAGCACATTATAGAGAGCGTTCCCAGCACATTAAAGACAGTTTTCCAAGCACATTATAGACAGTGTTCCCAACACATTATAGAGAGTGTTCCCAGAACATTTTCAAGTGTGTTCCTGACACATTATAGAGAGTGTTCCCAACACATTATAGAGAGTGGTCCCAGCACATTATAGAGAGTGGTCCCAGTGCATTATAGAGAGTGTTCCCAGCACATTATAGAGAGTGTTCCCAACACATTACAGAGAGTGTTCCCAACACATTATAGAGAGTGTTCCCGACACATTATAGAGAGTGTTCCCAGCACATTATGGAGTGTTCCCAACACATTATTGAGAGTGTTCCCAGCACATTATGGAGTGTTCCCCACACATTATAGAGTGTTTTCCCAACGCATTATAGAGAGTGTTCCCAACACATTATAGAGAGTGTTCCCAGCACATTATAGAGAGTGTTCCCAGCACATTATGGAGAATGTTCCCAGCACATTATAGAGAGTGTTCCCGACACATTATGGAGTGTTCTCAACACATTATAGAGAATGTTCGCAGCACATTATAGACAGTGTTCCCAACACATTACAGAGAGTGTTCCCAACACATTATAGAGAGTGTTCCCGACACATTATAGAGAGTTTTCCCAACACATTATAGAGAGTGTTCCCAGCACATTATAGAGAGTGTTCCCAGCACATGATAGAGAGTGTTCCCAGCACATTATAGAGAGTGTTCCCAACACATTATAGAGAGTTTTCCCAGCACATTATAGGGAGTGTTCCCAGCACATTATGGACAGTATTCAAAGCACATGAAAGAGAGTGTTCCCAACACATTATAGAGAGTGGTCCCAGCACATTATAGAGAGTGTTCCCAGCACATTATAGAGAGTGTTCCCAGCACATGATAGAGAGTGTTCCCAGCACATGATAGAGAGTGTTCCCAGCACATTATAGAGAGTGTTCCCGACACATTATAGAGAGTTTTCCCAACACATTATAGAGAGTGTTCCCAGCACATTATGGAGAGTGTTCCCAGCACATGATAGAGAGTGTTCCCAGCACATGATAGAGAGTGTTCCCAACACATTATAGAGAGTGTTCCAAACACATTATAGAGAGTGTTCCCGACACATTATAGGGAGTGTTCCCAACACATTATAGAGAGTGTTCCCAACACATTATAGAGAGTGTTCCCAACACATTATAGAGAGTGTTCCCGACACATTATAGAGAGTGTTCCCAACACATTATAGAGAGTGTTCCCGACACATTATAGAGAGTGTTCCCCACACATTATAGAGAGTGTTCCCGACACATTATAGGGAGTGTTCCCAACACATTATAGAGAGTGTTCCCAGCAGAATATAGGGAGTGTTCCCAACACATTATAGAGAGTGTTCCCAACACATTATAGAGAGTGTTCCCCACACATTATAGAGAGTGTTCCCGACACATTATAGGGAGTGTTCCCAACACATTATAGAGAGTGTTCCCAGCAGAATATAGAGAGTGTTCCCAACACATTATGGAGAGTTTTCCCAGTACATTATAGATAGTGTTCCCGACACATTATAGAGAGTGTTCCCGACACATTATAGAGAGTGTTCCCAGCACATTATAGAGAGTGTTCCCAACACATTATAGAGAGTGTTCCCAGCACATGATAGAGAGTGTTTCCAACACATTATAGAGAGTGTTCCCGACACATTATAGAGAGTGTTCCCAACACATTATAGAGAGTGTTCCTGACACATTATAGAGAGTGTTCCCAACACATTATAGAGAGTGTTCCCAACACATCATAGAGAGTCTTCCCGACACATTATAGAGAGTGTTCCCGACACATTATAGAGAGTGTTCCCAACACATCATAGAGAGTGTTCCCAACACATTATAGGGAGTGTTCCCAACACATTATAGAGAGTGTTCCCAACACATTATAGAGAGTGTTCCCGACACATTATAGAGAGTGTTCCCAACACATTATACAGAGTGTTCCCGACACATTATAGGGAGTGTTCCCAACACATTATAGAGAGTGTTCCCAACACATCATAGAGAGTGTTCCCGACACATTATAGAGAGTGTTCCCCACACATTATAGGGAGTGTTCCCAACACATTATGGAGAGTGTTCCCAACACATTATGGAGAGTTTTCCCTGTACATTATAGAGAGTGTTCGCGACACATTATAGAGAGTGTTCCCAGCACATTATAGACAGTGTTCCCGACACATTATAGAGAGTGTTCCCAACACATTATAGAGAGTGTTCCCGACACATTATAGGGAGTGTTCCCAACACATTATAGAGAGTGTTCCCGACACATTATAGAGAGTGTTCCCAACACATTATAGAGAGTGTTCCCAACACATTATAGAGAGTGTTCCCAGCACATTATATAGAGTGTTCCCAACACATTATAGAGAGTGTTCCCAGCACATTATAGACAGTATTCAAAGCACATGAAAGAGAGTGTTCCCAGCACATTATAGACAGTGTTCCCGACACATTATAGAGAGTGTTCACAACACATGATAGAGAGTGTTCCCAGCACATTATAGAGAGTGTTCCCAACACATTATAGAGAGTGTTCCCGACACATTATAGAGAGTGTTCCCGACACATTATAGAGAGTGTTCCCAGCACATTATATAGAGTGTTCCCAACACATTATAGAGAGTGTTCCCAGCACATTATAGACAGTATTCAAAGCACATGAAAGAGAGTGTTCCCAGCACATTATAGACAGTGTTCCCGACACATTATAGAGAGTGTTCCCAACACATTATAGAGAGTGTTCCCGACACATTATAGGGAGTGTTCCCAACACATTATAGAGAGTGTTCCCGACACATTATAGGGAGTGTTCCCAACACATTATAGAGAGTGTTCCCAACACATTATGGAGAGTGTTCCCAGTACATTATAGAGAGTGTTCCCGACACATTATAGAGAGTGTTCCCAGCACCTTATAGAGAGTGTTCCCGACACATTATAGAGAGTGTTCCCAGCACATTAAAGACAGTTTTCCAAGCACATTGTAGACAGTGTTTCCAAAACATTATCGAGAGTGTTCCCGACACATTATAGAGAGTGTTCCCAACACATTATTGAGAGTGTTCCCAACACATTATAGAGAGTGTTCCCAACACATTATAGACAGTGTTCCCAGCACATTATAGAGAGTGTTCCCAACACATTATAGAGAGTGTTCCCGACACATTATAGAGAGTGTTCCCAGCACATTATAGAGAGTGTTCACAACACATTGTAGAGAGTGTTCCCGACACATTATAGACAGTGTTCCCAACACATTATAGAGTGTTCCCAACACATTATAGAGAGTGTTCCCGACACATTATAGAGAATGTTCCCAGCACATTATAGAGAGTGTTCCCAGCACATTATAGAGAGTGTTCCCGACACATTATAGAGAATGTTCGCAACACATTATAGAGAGTGTTCCCAACACATTATAGAGCGTGTTCCCGACACATTATAGAGAGTGTTCGCAGCACATTATAGAGAGTGTTCCCAACACATTATGGAGAATGTTCCCGACACATAAAAGAGAGCGTTCCCAGCACAATAAAGACAGTTTTTCAAGCACATTATAGACAGTGTTCCCAACACATTATAGAGAGTGTTCCCAACACATTATTGAGAGTGTTCCCAACACATTATAGAGAGTGTTCCCAACACATTATAGACAGTGTTCCCAGCACATTATAGAGAGTGTTCCCAACACATTATAGAGAGTGTTCCCGACACATTATAGAGAGTGTTCCCAGCACATTATAGAGAGTGTTCACAACACATTGTAGAGAGTGTTCCCGACACATTATAGACAGTGTTCCCAACACATTATAGAGTGTTCCCAACACATTATAGGGAGTGTTCCCGACACATTATAGAGAATGTTCCCAGCACATTATAGAGAGTGTTCCCAGCACATTATAGAGAGTGTTCCCGACACATTATAGAGAATGTTCGCAACACATTATAGAGAGTGTTCCCAGCACATTATAGAGAGTGTTCCCGACACATTATAGAGAATGTTCGCAACACATTATAGAGAGTGTTCCCGACACATTATAGAGAGTGTTCCCAACACATTATAGAGAGTGTTCCCAGCACATTATAGAGAGTGTTCCCAGCACATTATAGAGAGTGTTCCCGACACATTATAGAGAGTGTTCCCAGCACATTATAGAGAGTGTTCCCAGCACATTATAGAGAGTGTTCGCAGCACATTATAGAGAGTGTTCCCAACACATTATGGAGAATGTTCCCGACACATAAAAGAGAGCGTTCCCAGCACAATAAAGACAGTTTTTCAAGCACATTATAGACAGTGTTCCCAACACATTATAGAGAGTGTTCCCAACACATTATTGAGAGTGTTCCCAACACATTATAGAGAGTGTTCCCAACACATTATAGACAGTGTTCCCAGCACATTATAGAGAGTGTTCCCAACACATTATAGAGAGTGTTCCCGACACATTATAGAGAGTGTTCCCAGCACATTATAGAGAGTGTTCCCAACACATTATAGAGAGTGTTCCCAGCATATTATAGACAGTTTTCCCAACACATTACAGAGAGTGTTCCCAACACATTACGGAGAGTGTTCCCTACACATTAAAGAGAGTGTTCCCAACACATTATAGACAGTTTTCCCGACACATTACAGAGAGTGTTCCCAGCACATTGTAGACAGTGTTCCCCGCATATTATGGAGAGTGCTCCCAACAAATTATAGAGAGTGTTCCCGACACATTATAGAGAGTGTTCCCAGCACATTATAGAGAGTGTTCCCAGCGCATTATAGAGAGTGTTCCCAGCACATTATAGAAAGTATTCCAAGCATATTATAGAGAGTGTTCCCAGCACATTACATAGAGTGTTACTGACACATTTTCGAGAGTGTTCCCAACACATTGTAGAGAGAGTTCGCAACACATTATAGAGAGTGTTTCCAGCACATTATAGAGAGTGTTCCCGGCACATTATAGAGAGTGTTCCCAACACATTATAGACAGTGTTCCCAGCACATTATAGAGAGTGTTCCCAACACATAATAGAAAGTGTTCCCGACACATTATAGAGAGTGTTCCCGACACATTATAGGGAGTGTTCCCAACACATTATAGAGAGTGTTCCCAACACATCATAGAGAGTGTTCCCGACACATTATAGAGAGTGTTCCCCACACATTATAGGGAGTGTTCCCAACACATTATGGAGAGTGTTCCCAACACATTATGGAGAGTTTTCCCTGTACATTATAGAGAGTGTTCGCGACACATTATAGAGAGTTTTCCCAGCACATTTTAGACAGTGTTCCCGACACATTATAGAGAGTGTTCCCAACACATTATAGAGACTGTTCCCGACACATTATAGGGAGTGTTCCCAACACATTATAGAGAGTGTTCCCGACACATTATAGAGAGTGTTCCCAACACATTATAGAGAGTGTTCCCAACACATTATAGAGAGTGTTCCCAGCACATTATATAGAGTGTTCCCAACACATTATAGAGAGTGTTCCCAGCACATTATAGACAGTATTCAAAGCACATGAAAGAGAGTGTTCCCAGCACATTATAGACAGTGTTCCCGACACATTATAGAGAGTGTTCACAACACATGATAGAGAGTGTTCCCAGCACATTATAGAGAGTGTTCCCAACACATTATAGAGAGTTTTCCCGACACATTATAGAGAGTGTTCCCGACACATTATAGAGAGTGTTCCCAGCACATTATATAGAGTGTTCCCAACACATTATAGAGAGTGTTCCCAGCACATTATAGACAGTATTCAAAGCACATGAAAGAGAGTGTTCCCAGCACATTATAGACAGTGTTCCCGACACATTATAGAGAGTGTTCCCAACACATTATAGAGAGTGTTCCCGACACATTATAGGGAGTGTTCCCAACACATTATAGAGAGTGTTCCCGACACATTATAGGGAGTGTTCCCAACACATTATAGAGAGTGTTCCCAACACATTATGGAGAGTGTTCCCAGTACATTATAGAGAGTGTTCCCGACACATTATAGAGAGTGTTCCCAGCACCTTATAGAGAGTGTTCCCGACACATTATAGAGAGTGTTCCCAGCACATTAAAGACAGTTTTCCAAGCACATTGTAGACAGTGTTTCCAAAACATTATCGAGAGTGTTCCCGACACATTATAGAGAGTGTTCCCAACACATTATTGAGAGTGTTCCCAACACATTATAGAGAGTGTTCCCAACACATTATAGACAGTGTTCCCAGCACATTATAGAGAGTGTTCCCAACACATTATAGAGAGTGTTCCCGACACATTATAGAGAGTGTTCCCAGCACATTATAGAGAGTGTTCACAACACATTGTAGAGAGTGTTCCCGACACATTATAGACAGTGTTCCCAACACATTATAGAGTGTTCCCAACACATTATAGAGAGTGTTCCCGACACATTATAGAGAATGTTCCCAGCACATTATAGAGAGTGTTCCCAGCACATTATAGAGAGTGTTCCCGACACATTATAGAAAATGTTCGCAACACATTATAGAGAGTGTTCCCAACACATTATAGAGAGTGTTCCCGACACATTATAGAGAGTGCTCGCAGCACATTATAGAGAGTGTTCCCAACACATTATGGAGAATGTTCCCGACACATAAAAGAGAGCGTTCCCAGCACAATAAAGACAGTTTTTCAAGCACATTATAGACAGTGTTCCCAACACATTATAGAGAGTGTTCCCAACACATTATTGAGAGTGTTCCCAACACATTATGGAGAGTGTTCCCAACACATTATAGACAGTGTTCCCAGCACATTATAGAGAGTGTTCCCAACACATTATAGAGAGTGTTCCCGACACATTATAGAGAGTGTTCCCAGCACATTATAGAGAGTGTTCACAACACATTGTAGAGAGTGTTCCCGACACATTATAGACAGTGTTCCCAACACATTATAGAGTGTTCCCAACACATTATAGGGAGTGTTCCCGACACATTATAGAGAATGTTCCCAGCACATTATAGAGAGTGTTCCCAGCACATTATAGAGAGTGTTCCCGACACATTATAGAGAATGTTCGCAACACATTATAGAGAGTGTTCCCAGCACATTATAGAGAGTGTTCCCGACACATTATAGAGAATGTTCGCAACACATTATAGAGAGTGTTCCCGACACATTATAGAGAGTGTTCCCAACACATTATAGAGAGTGTTCCCAGCACATTATAGAGAGTGTTCCCAGCACATTATAGAGAGTGTTCCCGACACATTATAGAGAGTGTTCCCAGCACATTATAGAGAGTGTTCCCAGCACATTATAGAGAGTGTTCCCGACACATTATAGAGAGTGTTCGCAGCACATTATAGAGAGTGTTCCCAACACATTATGGAGAATGTTCCCGACACATAAAAGAGAGCGTTCCCAGCACAATAAAGACAGTTTTTCAAGCACATTATAGACAGTGTTCCCAACACATTATAGAGAGTGTTCCCAACACATTATTGAGAGTGTTCCCAACACATTATAGAGAGTGTTCCCAACACATTATAGACAGTGTTCCCAGCACGTTATAGAGAGTGTTCCCAACACATTATAGAGAGTGTTCCCGACACATTATAGAGAGTGTTCCCAGCACATTATAGAGAGTGTTCCCAACACATTATAGAGAGTGTTCCCAGCATATTATAGACAGTTTTCCCAACACATTACAGAGAGTGTTCCCAACACATTACGGAGAGTGTTCCCTACACATTAAAGAGAGTGTTCCCAACACATTATAGACAGTTTTCCCGACACATTACAGAGAGTGTTCCCAGCACATTGTAGACAGTGTTCCCCGCATATTATGGAGAGTGCTCCCAACAAATTATAGAGAGTGTTCCCGACACATTATAGAGAGTGTTCCCAGCACATTATAGAGAGTGTTCCCAGCGCATTATAGAGAGTGTTCCCAGCACATTATAGAAAGTATTCCAAGCATATTATAGAGAGTGTTCCCAGCACATTACATAGAGTGTTACTGACACATTTTCGAGAGTGTTCCCAACACATTGTAGAGAGAGTTCGCAACACATTATAGAGAGTGTTTCCAGCACATTATAGAGAGTGTTCCCGGCACATTATAGAGAGTGTTCCCAACACATTATAGACAGTGTTCCCAGCACATTATAGAGAGTGTTCCCAACACATAATAGAAAGTGTTCCCGACACATTATAGAGAGTGTTCCCGACACATTATAGGGAGTGTTCCCAACACATTATAGAGAGTGTTCCCAACACATCATAGAGAGTGTTCCCGACACATTATAGAGAGTGTTCCCCACACATTATAGGGAGTGTTCCCAACACATTATGGAGAGTGTTCCCAACACATTATGGAGAGTTTTCCCTGTACATTATAGAGAGTGTTCGCGACACATTATAGAGAGTGTTCCCAACACATTATAGAGAATGTTCGCAACACATTATAGAGAGTGTTCCCAACACATTATAGAGAGTGTTCCCGACACTTTATAGAGAGTGTTCCCAACACATTATGGAGAATGTTCCCGACACATAAAAGAGAGCGTTCCCAGCACAATAAAGACAGTTTTTCAAGCACATGATAGACAGTGTTCCCAACACATTATAGAGAGTGTTCCCAACACATTATTGAGAGTGTTCCCAACACATTATAGAGAGTGTTCCCAACACATTATAGACAGTGTTCCCAGCACATTATAGAGAGTGTTCCCAACACATTATAGAGAGTGTTCCCGACACATTATAGAGAGTGTTCCCAGCACATTATAGAGAGTGTTCACAACACATTGTAGAGAGTGTTCCCGACACATTATAGACAGTGTTCCCAACACATTATAGAGTGTTCCCAACACATTATAGGGAGTGTTCCCGACACATTATAGAGAATGTTCCCAGCACATTATAGAGAGTGTTCCCAGCACATTATAGAGAGTCTTCCCGACACATTATAGAGAATGTTCGCAACACATTATAGAGAGTGTTCCCAGCACATTATAGAGAGTGTTCCCGACACATTATAGAGAATGTTCGCAACACATTATAGAGAGTGTTCCCGACACATTATAGAGAGTGTTCCCAACACATTATAGAGAGTGTTCCCAGCACATTATAGAGAGTGTTCCCAGCGCATTATAGAGAGTGTTCCCGACACATTATAGAGAGTGTTCCCAGCACATTATAGAGAGTGTTCCCAGCACATTATAGAGAGTGTTCCCGACACATTATAGAGAGTGTTCGCAGCACATTATAGAGAGTGTTCCCAACACATTATGGAGAATGTTCCCGACACATAAAAGAGAGCGTTCCCAGCACAATAAAGACAGTTTTTCAAGCACATTATAGACAGTGTTCCCAACACATTATAGAGAGTGTTCCCAACACATTATTGAGAGTGTTCCCAACACATTATAGAGAGTGTTCCCAACACATTATAGACAGTGTTCCCAGCACATTATAGAGAGTGTTCCCAACACATTATAGAGAGTGTTCCCGACACATTATAGAGAGTGTTCCCAGCACATTATAGAGAGTGTTCCCAACACATTATAGAGAGTGTTCCCAGCATATTATAGACAGTTTTCCCAACACATTACAGAGAGTGTTCCCAACACATTACGGAGAGTGTTCCCTACACATTAAAGAGAGTGTTCCCAACACATTATAGACAGTTTTCCCGACACATTACAGAGAGTGTTCCCAGCACATTGTAGACAGTGTTCCCCGCATATTATGGAGAGTGCTCCCAACAAATTATAGAGAGTGTTCCCGACACATTATAGAGAGTGTTCCCAGCACATTATAGAGAGTGTTCCCAGCGCATTATAGAGAGTGTTCCCAGCACATTATAGAAAGTATTCCAAGCATATTATAGAGAGTGTTCCCAGCACATTACATAGAGTGTTACTGACACATTTTCGAGAGTGTTCCCAACACATTGTAGAGAGAGTTCGCAACACATTATCAAGAGTGTTTCCAGCACATTATGGAGTGTTCCCAGCACATTATAGGGAGTGTTCCCGACACATTATAGAGAGCGTTCCCAACACATTATAGAGAGTGTTCCCAGCGCATTATAGACAGTATTCCAAGTACATTATGGAAAGCGTTCACAACACATTATAGAGGGTGTTCCCAACACATTATAGAGAGCGTTCCCAACACATTATAGAGAGTGTTCCCAGCACATTATGGAAAGCGTTCACAACACATTATAGAGGGTGTTCCCAACACATGATGGAGAGTGTTCCCAACACATTATGGAGAGTGTTCCCAACACATTATGGAGAGTGTTCCCAGCACATTATAGAGAGTGTTCCCAACACATTACAGACAGTATTCCAAGCACATTATAGAGAGTGTTCCCAACACATTTTCGAGAGTGTTCCTGACACATTTTCGAGAGTGTTCCCGACTCATTTTCGAGAGTGTTCGCAACACATGATAGAGAGCGTTACCATCACATTAAAGACAGTTTCCCTAGCAGATTATAGACAGTGTTCCCAAAAAAATATAGAGAGTGTTCCCAGCACGTTATAGAGAGTGTTCCCAACACATTATAGAGAGTGTTCCCAACACATTATACAGACTGTTCCCAGCACATTATAGAGAGTGTTCCCAACACATTATAGAGAGTGTTCCCAACACATTATAGAGACTGTTCCCAGCACATTATAGAGAGTGTTCCCAACATATTATAGACAGCGTTCACTGCACATTAAAGAGAGTGTTCCCGACACATTATAGAGAGTGTTCCCGACACATTATAGAGAGTGTTTCCAACACATTATAGACAGTGTTCCCAAAACATTATTGAGAGTTTTGCCGACACATTATAGAGAGTGTTCCCGACACATTATAGAGAGTGTTCCCAACACATTATAGAGAGTGTTCCCAACACATTATAGAGAGTGTTCCCTGCACATTATAGAGAGTGTTCCCAACACATTATTGAGAGTGCTCCCAGCACATTATAGAGAGTTTTCCCAACACATGAAAGAGAGTGTTCCCGACACATTATGGAGTTTTCCCAACACATCATAGAGAGTGTTCCCAGCACATTATAGAGAGTGTTACCAACACATTATAGAGAGTGTTCACAGCACATTATAGAGAGTTTTCCTCACACATTATAGAGAGTGTTCCCAGCACATTATAGAGGGTGTTCCCAACACATTATTGAGAGTGTTCCCAGCACATTATAGAGAGTGTTACCAACACATTATAGAGAGTGTTCACAGCACATTATAGAGAGTTTTCCTCACACATTATAGAGAGTGTTCCCAACACAGTACAGAGAGTGTTCCCAGCACATTATAGACAGTATTCCAAGGACATTATAGTGAGTGTTCCCAACACATTATAGAGAGTGTTCCAAGGACATTATAGTGAGTGTTCCCATCACGTTATAGAGTATTGCCAGCACAATGTAGAGACTGCTCCCAGCACATTATAGTCAATGTTCCCAGCACATAACAGAGAGCGTTCCCAGCACATTTTGGACAGTGTTCCCTGCGCATTAATGTGAGTGTTCCCGACACATTATAGAGAGAGTTCCCAACACATTATAGAGAATGTTCCCAACACATTATAGAGAGTGTTCCCAACACATTATAGAGAGTGTTCCCAACACATTATAGAGAGTGTTCAAAACACATTATAGAGAGTGTTCCCAGCACATCATAGTGAGTGTTCCCAACACATTATAGAGAGTGTTCCCAGCACATTATAGACAGTTTTCCCAACACATTACAGAGAGTGTTCCCAACACATTACGGAGAGTGTTCCCTACACATTAAAGAGAGTGTTCCCAACACATTATAGACAGTTTTCCCGACACATTACAGAGAGTGTTCCCAACACATTATAGAGAGTGTTCCCAGCACATTGTAGACAGTGTTCCCAGCACATTATAGAGAGTGTTCCCAGCACATTATAGAAAGTATTCCAAGCACACTATAGAGAGTGTTCCCAGCACATTACATAGAGTGTTACTGACACATTTTCGAGAGTGTTCCCAACACATTGTAGAGAAAGTTCCCAACACATTATCAAGAGTGTTTCAAGCACATTATGGAGTGTTCCCAGCACATTATAGGGAGTGTTCCCGACACATTATCGAGAGCGTTCCCAACACATTATAGAGAGTGTTCCTGACACATTATCGAGAGCGTTCCCAACACATTATAGAGAGTGTTCCCAGCGCATTATAGGGAGTGTTCCCGACACATTATCGAGAGCGTTCCCAACACATTATAGAGAGTGTTCCCAGCGCATTATAGACAGTATTCCAAGCACATTATGGAAAGCGTTCACAACACATTATAGAGGGCGTTCCCAACACATTATAGAGAGTGTTCCCAGCGAATTATGGAAAGCGTTCACAACACATTATAGAGGGTGTTCCCAACACATTATAGAGAGTGTTCCCAACACATTATAGAGAGTGTTCCCAACACATTATAGAGAGTGTTCGCAACACATTATGGAGAGTGTTCACAACACATTATGGAGAGTGCTCCCAACACATTATAGAGAGTGTTCCCAACACATTATAGAGAGTGTTCCCAACACATTATAGAGAGTGTTCGCAACACATTATGGAGAGTGTTCGCAACACATTATAGAGAGTGTTCCCAGCACATTATAGAGAGTGTTCCCAGCACATTATAGAGAGTGTTCCCAGCACATTATAGAGGGTGTTCCCAACACATTATAGAGAGTGTTCCCAACACATTATAGAGAGTGTTCTCAACACATTATAGAGGGTGTTCCCAACACATTATAGAGAGTGTTCCCAACACATTATAGAGGGTGTTCCCAACACATTATAGAGAGTGTTCGCAACACATTATGGAGAGTGTTCGCAACACATTATGGAGAGTGTTCCCAACACATTATCGAGGGTGTTCCCAACACATTATAGAGAGTGTTCCCAACCCATTATAGACAGTGTTCCCAGCACATTATAGAGAGTGTTCCCAACACATAATAGAAAGTGTTCCCGACACATTATAGAGAGTGTTCCCAACACATTATAGAGAGTGTTCCCAACGCATTATGGAGAGTGTTCCCAACACATTATGGAGAGTGTTCCCAACACATTATAGAGAGTGTTCGCAACACATTATAGAGAGTGTTCCCAACACATTATGGAGAGTGTTCCCAACACATGATAGAGAGTGTTCGCAACACATTATAGAGAGTGTTCCCAACACATGATAGAGAGTGTTCCCAACACATTATAGAGAGTGTTCGCAACACATTATAGAGAGTGTTCCCAATACATTATAGAGAGTGTTCCCAACACATTATAGAGAGTGTTCGCAACACATTATAGAGAGTGTTCCCGACACATTATAGAGAGTGTTCCCAACACATTATAGAGAGTGTTCACAACACATTATGGAGAGTGTTCACAACACATTATGGAGAGTGCTCCCAACACATTATAGAGAGTGTTCCCAACACATTATAGAGAGTGTTCCCAACACATTATAGAGAGTGTTCGCAACACATTATGGAGAGTGTTCGCAACACATTATAGAGAGTGTTCCCAGCACATTATAGAGAGTGTTCCCAGCACATTATAGAGAGTGTTCCAAGCACATTATAGAGGGTGTTCCCAACACATTATAGAGAGTGTTCCCAACACATTATGGAGAGTGTTCTCAACACATTATAGAGGGTGTTCCCAACACATTATAGAGAGTGTTCCCAACACATTATAGAGGGTGTTCCCAACACATTATAGAGAGTGTTCGCAACACATTATGGAGAGTGTTCGCAACACATTATGGAGAGTGTTCCCAACACATTATCGAGGGTGTTCCCAACACATTATAGAGAGTGTTCCCAACACATTATAGACAGTGTTCCCAGCACATTATAGAGAGTGTTCCCAACACATAATAGAAAGTGTTCCCGACACATTATAGAGAGTGTTCCCAACACATTATAGAGAGTGTTCCCAACGCATTATGGAGAGTGTTCCCAACACATTATGGAGAGTGTTCCCAACACATTATAGAGAGTGTTCGCAACACATTATAGAGAGTGTTCCCAACACATTATGGAGAGTGTTCCCAACACATGATAGAGAGTGTTCGCAACACATTATAGAGAGTGTTCCCAACACATGATAGAGAGTGTTCCCAACACATTATAGAGAGTGTTCGCAACACATTATAGAGAGTGTTCCCGACACATTATAGAGAGTGTTCCCAACACATTATAGAGAGTGTTCACAACACATGATAGAAAGTGTTCCCGACACATTATGGAGAGTGTTCCCAGCACATTATAGAGATTGTTCCCAACACATTATAGGGAGCGTTCCCAACACATTATAGGGAGTGTTCCCGACACATTATAGAGAGTGTTCCCAGCACATTATAGAGAATGTTCGCAACACATTACAGAGAGTGTTCGCAACACATTATGGAGAGTGTTCCCAACACATTATAGGGAGTGTTCCCGACACATTACAGAGAGTGTTCCCAACACATTATAGGGAGTGTTCCCGACACATTATAGAGAGTGTTCCCAGCAAATTATAGAGAGTGTTCCCGACACATTATAGAGAGTGTTCGCAACACATTGTAGAGAGTGTTCCCAACACATTATAGAGAGTGTACCCAACACATTATAGAGAGTGTTCACAACACATTATAGAGAGTGTTCCCAACACATTATAGAGAGTGTTCCCAACACATTATAGAGAGTGTTCCAAGGACATTATAGTGAGTGGTCCCAACACGTTATAGAGTATTGCCAGCACAATGTAGAGACTGCTCCCAGCACATTATAGTCAATGTTCCCAGCACATAACAGAGAGCGTTCCCAGCACATTTTAGACAGTGTTCCCTGCGCATTATAGTGAGTGTTCCCGACACATTATTGAGAGTGTTCCCGACACATTATAGAGAGTGTTCCCGACACATTATAGAGAGTGTTCCCAACACATTATAGAGAGTGTTCCCAACACATTATAGAGAGTGTTTCCAACACATTATAGAGAGTGTTCCCTGAATATTTTCAAGAGTGTTCCCGACACATTATAGAGAGTGTTCCCAACACATTTTCGAGAGTTTTCCCAACAGATTATAGAGAGTGTTCCCAGCACATTATTGACAGTGTTCCCAGCACATTATCGTGAGTGTTCCCAACTCATTATAGACAGTGTTCCCAGCACATAATAGTGATTGTTCCCAACTCATTATGGAGAGTGTTCCCGACACATTATAGAGAGTTTTCCCAACACATGAAAGAGAGTGTTCCCGACACATTATGGAGTTTTCCCAACACATCATAGAGAGTGTTCCCAGCACATTATAGAGAGTGTTCCCAACACATTATAGAGAGTGTTCCCAGCACATTATAGAGAGTTTTCCTCACACATTATAGAGAGTGTTCCCAACACAGTACAGAGAGTGTTCCCAGCACATTATAGACAGTATTCCAAGCACATTATAGAGAGTGTTCCCAACACATTATAGAGAGTGTTCCAAGGACATTATAGTGAGTGTTCCCATCACGTTATAGAGTATTGCCAGCACAATGTAGAGACTGCTCCCAGCACATTATCGTCAATGTTCCCAGCACATAACAGAGAGCGTTCCCAGCACATTTTAGACAGTGTTCCCTGCGCATTATAGTGAATGTTCCCGACACATTATAGAGAGTGTTCCCAACACATTATAGAGAATGTTCCCAACACATTATAGAGAGTGTTCCCAACACATTATAGAGAGTGTTTCCAACACATTATAGAGAGTGTTCCCAACACATTATAGAGAGTGTTCACAACACATTATAGAGAGTGTTCCCAGCACATTATAGTGATTGTTCCCAACTCATTATAGAGAGTGTACCCAGCACATCATCGTGAGTGTTCCCAACACATTATAGACAGTTTTCCCAACACATTACAGAGAGTGTTCCCAACACATTACGGAGAGTGTTCCCTACACATTAAAGAGAGTGTTCCCAACACATTATAGACAGTTTTCCCGACACATTACAGAGAGTGTTCCCAACACATTATAGAGAGTGTTCCCAGCACATTGTAGAAAGTATTCCAAGCACATTATAGAGAGTGTTCCCAGCACATTACATAGAGTGTTACTGACACATTTTCGAGAGTGTTCCCAACACATTGTAGAGAGAGTTCGCAACACATTATCAAGAGTGTTTCCAGCACATTATGGAGTGTTCCCAGCACATTATAGGGAGTGTTCCCGACACATTATAGAGAGCGTTCCCAACACATTATAGAGAGTGTTCCCAGCGCATTATAGACAGTATTCCAAGCACATTATGGAAAGCGTTCACGACACATTATAGAGGGTGTTCCCAACACATTATAGAGAGTGTTCCCAGCACATTATGGAAAGCGTTCACAACACATTATAGAGGGTGTTCCCAACACATTATAGAGAGTGTTCCCAACACATGATGGAGAGTGTTCCCAACACATTATAGAGGGTGTTCCCAACACATTATAGACAGTGTTCCCAACACATTATAGAGGGTGTTCCCAACACATTATAGACAGTGTTCCCAACACATGATGGAGAGTGTTCCCAACACATTATAGAGAGTGTTCCCAACACATTATAGAGGGTGTTCCCAACACATTATAGACAGTGTTCCCAACACATTATAGAGGGTGTTCCCAACACATTATAGACAGTGTTCCCAACACATGATGGAGAGTGTTCCCAACACATTATAGACAGTGTTCCCAACACATGATGGAGAGTGTTCCCAACACATTATAGAGGGTGTTCCCAACACATTATAGACAGTGTTCCCAACACATGATGGAGAGTGTTCCCAACACATTATAGAGAGTGTTCCCAACACATTATGGAGAGTGTTCCCAGCACATTATAGAGAGTGTTCCCAACACATTACAGACAGTATTCCAAGCACATTATAGAGAGTGTTCCCAACACATTTTCGAGAGTGTTCCTGACACATTTTCGAGAGTGTTCCTGACACATTTTCGAGAGTGTTCCCGACTCATTTTCGAGAGTGTTCGCAACACATGATAGAGAGCGTTACCATCACATTAAAGATAGTTTCCCGAGCAGATTATAGAGAGTGTTCCCAAAAAAATATAGAGAGTGTTCCCGACACATTATAGAGAGTGTTCCCAACATATTATAGACAGCGTTCACTGCACATTAAAGAGAGTGTTCCCGACACATTATAGACAGTGTTCCCAACACATTATAGAGAGTGTTCCCAAAACATTATTGAGAGTTTTGCCGACACATTATAGAGAGTGCTCCCAGCACATTATGGAGTTTTCCCAACACATCATAGAGAGTGTTCCCAGCACATTATAGAGAGTGTTCCCAACACATTATAGAGAGTGTTCCCAGCACATGAAAGAGAGTTTTCCTCACACATTATAGAGAGTGTTCCCAACACATTATAGACAGTTTTCCCAACACATTACAGAGAGTGTTCCCAACACATTATAGACAGTTTTCCCAACACATTATAGAGAGTGTTCCCAGCACATTATAGACAGTTTTCCCAACACATTACAGAGAGTGTTCCCAACACATTATAGAGGGTGTTCCCAACAGATTATGGACAGTGTTCCCCGCACCTTATGGAGAGTGTTCCCAACAAATTATAGAGAGTGTTCCCGACACATTATAGAGAGTGTTCCCAGCACATTATAGAGAGCGTTCCCAAAACATTACAGAGAGTATTCCCGACACATTATAGAGAGTATTCCCAACAAATTATAGAGAGTGTTCCCGACACATTATAGAGAGTGTTCCCGACACATTATAGAGAGTGTTCCCGACACATTATAGAGAGTGTTCCCAACCCATTATAGAGAGTATTCCCAGCACATTATGGAGAGTGTTCCCAACACATTATAGAGAGTGTTCCCGACACATTATAGAGAGTGTTTCCAGCACATTATGGAGTGTTCCCAACACATTATTGAGAGTGTTCCCAACACATTATAGGGAGTGTTCCCAGCACATTATAGAGAGTGTTCACAGCACATTATAGAGAGTGTTCCCAACACATTATAGGGAGTGTTCACAGCACATTATAGAGAGTGTTCACAGCACATTATAGAGAGTGTTCCCAACACATTATAGTGAGTGTTCCCAACACATTATAGAGAGTGTTCCCAACACATTACCGAGAGTGTTCACAGCACATTATATGGAGTGTTACCAGCACATTTAGACAGTGTTCCCAGCATATTATAGAGAGTGTTCACAGCACATTATAGGGAGTGTTCCCAACACATTATAGAGAGTTCCCAACACATTATAGTGAGTGTTCCCAACATATTATAGGGAATGTTCCCAACATATTATAGAGAGTTCCCAACACATTATAGAGAGTGTTCCCAACACATGACAGAGGGTGTTCCCAGCACATTATAGAGAGTGTTCCCACCATATTATAGAGAGTGTTCCCAGCAGATTATAGAGAGTCTTCCCAGCACATGTTAGAGAGTGTTCCCGACACATTATAGAGAATGTTCCCGACACATTATAGAGAGTGTTCCCAACACATTATAGAGAGTGTTCCCAACACATTATAGAGAGTGTTCCCGACACATTATAGAGAGTGTTCCCGACACATTATAGAGAGTGTTCCCAACACATTATAGAGAGTGTTCCCAACACATTATAGAGAGTGTTCCCAACACATTATAGAGAGTGTTCCCAACACATTATAGAGAGTGTTCCCGGCACATTATAGAGAGTGTTCCCAACACATTATAGAGAGTGTTCCCAACACATTATAGAGAGTGTTCCCGGCACATTATAGAGAGTGTTCCCAACACATTATAGAGAGTGTTCCCAACACATGACAGAGGGTGTTCCCAGCACATTATAGAGAGTGTTCCCAGCATATTATAGAGAGTGTTCCCAGCAGATTATAGAGAGTGTTCCCAGCACATGTTAGAGAGTGTTCCCGACACATTGTAGAGAGTGTTCCCGACACATTGTAGAGAGTGTTCCCGACACATTATAGAGAGTGTTCCTGACACAACAGAGAGAGTGTTCCCAACACATTATGGAGAGTGTTCCCAACACATTATAGAGAGTGTTCCCGACACATTATAGAGAGTGCACCCAACACATTATAGAGAGTGTTCCCGACACATTATAGAGAGTGTTCCCAACACATTATAGAGAGTGTTCCCAACACATTATGGAGAGTGTTCCCGACACATTGTAGAGAGTGTTCCCAACACATTATAGAGAGTGTTCCCAACACATTATAGTGAGTGTTCCCAACACATAATAGAGAGTGTTCCCAGCACATTATAGAGAGTGTTCCCAGCAGAATATAGAGAGTGTTCCCAGCACAATATAGAGAGTGTTCCCGACACATTATAGACAGTGTTCCCGACACATTATAGAGAGTGTTCCCAGCACATTATAGACAGTGTTCCCTATGCATTATAGACAGTTTTCCCAACACATTATAGACAGTGTTCCCAACACATTACAGAGAGTGTTCCCAACACATTATAGTGTTCCCGACACATTATAGAGAGTGTTCCTGACACATTATAGAGAGTGTTCCCGACACATCAGAGAGAGTGTTCCCAACACATTCGAGAGAGTGTTCCCAACACATTATAGAGAGTGTTCCCAACACATTATAGTGTTCCCAGCACGTTATAGAGAATGTTCCCAGCACATTATAGAGAGTGTTCCCAACACATAATAGAGAGTGTTCCCAACAAATAAAAAAGTGTGTTCCCAACACATTATAGAGAGTGTTCCCAGCACATGAAAGAGTCTTCCCAACACATTACAGAGGGTGTTCCCAACACATGACAGAGGGTGTTCCCAGCACATTATAGAGAGTGTTCCCACCATATTATGGAGAGTGTTCCCAGCAGATTATAGAGAGTGTTCCCAGCACATGTTAGAGAGTGTTCCCGACACATTATAGAGAGTGTTCCTGACACAACAGAGAGAGTGTTCCCAACACATTATGGAGAGTGTTCCCAACACATTATAGAGAGTGTTCCCGACACATTATAGAGAGTGTTCCCGACACATTATAGAGAGTGTTCCCAACACATTATAGAGAGTGTTCCCAACACATTGTAGAGAGTGTTCCCAACACATTATAGAGAGTGTTCCCAACACATTATAGTGAGTGTTCCCAACACATAATAGAGAGTGTTCCCAGCACATTATAGAGAGTGTTCCCAGCAGAATATAGAGAGTGTTCCCAGCACAACATAGAGAGTGTTCCCGACACATTATAGACAGTGTTCCCGACACATTATAGAGAGTGTTCCCAGCACATTATAGACAGTGTTCCCTATGCATTATAGACAGTTTTCCCAACACATTATAGACAGTGTTCCCAACACATTACAGAATGTGTTCCCAACACATTATGGTGTTCCCGACACATTATAGAGAGTGTTCCTGACACATTATAGAGAGTGTTCCCGACACATTATAGAGAGTGTTCCCGACACATCATAGAGAGTGTTCCCAACACATTCGAGAGAGTGTTCCCAACACATTATAGAGAGTGTTCCCAGCACATTATAGTGTTCCCAGCACGTTATAGAGAATGTTCCCAGCACATTATAGAGAGTGTTCCCAACACATAATAGAGTGTTCCCAACAAATAAAAAAGTGTGTTCCCAACACATTATAGAGAGTGTTCCCAACACATCATAGAGAGTATTCCCAACACATGAAAGAGCGTGTTCCCAGCACATTACAGAGAGCGTTCCCAGCATATTATAGACAGCGTTCCCAGCACATTATAGACAGCGTTCCCAGCACATTATAGAGAGTGTTCCCAACAAATTATAGAGAGTGTTACCAGCACATTATAGACAGTGTTCCCAGCACATTATAGACAGTGTGCCCAGCATATTATAGACAGTGTTCCCAGCACATCATAGAGAGTGTTCCCAACACATCATAGAGAGTGTTCCCAACACATTATAGAGAGTGTTCCCAGCACATTATAGAGAGTGTTCCCAACACATCATAGAGAGTGTTCCCAACACATTATAGACAGTGTTCCCAGCACATCATAGAGAGTGTTCCCAACACATCATAGAGAGTGTTCCCAACACATTATAGAGAGTGTTCCCAGCACATCATAGAGAGTGTTCCCAACACATCATAGAGAGTGTTCCCAACACATTATAGAGGGTGTTCACAGCACATTATACACAGTGTTCCCAGCGCATTATAGTCAATGTACCCAACACATTATAGAGAGTGTTCCCAACACATTATAGAGGGAGTGTTCCCAACACATTATAGAGAGTGTTCCCAACACATTATAGACAGTGTTCCCAATGCATTAGAGAGAGTGTTCCCAACACATTATAGAGAGTGTTCCCAACACATTATAGAGAGTGTTTCCAACACATTATCGAGAGTGTTCCCGACACATTATAGAGAGTGTTCCCAACAAATTATAGAGAGTGTTTCCAACACATTATAGAGAGTGTTTCCAACACATTATCGAGAGTGTTCCCGACACATTATACAGAGTGTTCCCAACAAATTATAGAGAGTGTTTCCAACACATTATAGAGAGTGTTCCGAACACATTATAGAGAGTGTTCCCAACACATTATAGAGAGTGTTCCCAGCAGAATATAGGGAGTGTTCCCAAAACATTATAAAGAGTGTTCCCAACACATTATAGTGAGTGTTCCCAACACATTATAGAGAGTGTTCCCAGCAGAATATAGAGAGTGTTCCCAGCACAATATAGAGAGTGTTCCCAGCAGAATATAGTGAGTGTTCCCAACACATTATAAAGAGTGTTCCCAACACATTATAGTGAGTGTTCCCAACACATTATAGAGAGTGTTCCCAGCAGAATATAGTGAGTGTTCCCGACACATTACAGAGAGTGTTCCCAGCACATTATAGACAGTGTTCCCAACACATTATAGACAGTGTTCCCAACACATTATAGAAAGTGTCACATTATCGAGAGTGTTCCCAACTCTTCATAGAGAGTGTCCCCCGCACATTACAGAGAGTGTTTGCAGCACATTACAGAGAGTGTTCCCAGCACATTATTTGCAGTGTTCCCAGCACATTATAGACAGTGTTCCCAACACATTATAGAGAGTGTTCCCGACACATAAAAGAGAGTGTTCCCAACACATTATAGACAGTGTTCCCAACACATTATAGACAGTGTTCCCAACACATTATAAAGAGTGTTCCCAACACATTATAGTGAGTGTTCCCAACACATTATAGAGAGTGTTCCCAGCAGAATATAGTGAGTGTTCCCGACACATTACAGAGAGTGTTCCCAGCACATTATAGACAGTGTTCCCAACACATTATAGACAGTGTTCCCAACACATTATAGAAAGTGTCACATTATCGAGAGTGTTCCCAACTCTTCATAGAGAGTGTCCCCCGCACATTACAGAGAGTGTTTGCAGCACATTATAGAGAGTGTTCCCGACACATTATAGAGAGTGTTCCTGACACAACAGTGAGAGTGTTCCCAACACATTATGGAGAGTGTTCCCAACACATTATAGAGAGTGTTCCCAACACATTATGGAGAGTGTTCCCAACACATTATAGAGAGTGTTCCCGACACATTATAGAGAGTGTTCCCAACACATTATAGAGAGTGTTCCCGACACATGATAGAGAGTGTTCCCGACACATTATAGAGAGTGTTCCCAACACATTATAGAGAGTGTTCCCAACACATTATAGAGAGTGTTCCCAACACATTATAGAGAGTGTTCCCAACACATTATAGAGAGTGTTCCCAACACATTATAGAGAGTGTTCCCAACACATTATAGAGAGTGTTCCCAACACATTATAGAGAGTGTTCCCAACACATTATAGTGAGTGTTCCCAGCACATTATAGAGAGTGTTCCCAGCAGAATATAGAGAGTGTTCCCAGCACAATATAGAGAGTGTTCCCGACACATTATAGACAGTGTTCCCGACACATTATAGAGAGTGTTCCCAGCACATTATAGACAGTGTTCCCTGTGCATTATGGACAGTTTTCCCAACACATTATAGACAGTGTTCCCAACACATTACAGAGAGTGTTCCCAACACATTATTGTGTTCCCGACACATTATAGAGAGTGTTCCTGACACATTATAGAGAGTGTTCCCGACACATTATAGAGAGTGTTCCCGACACATCAGAGAGAGTGTTCCCAACACATTCGAGAGAGTGTTCCCAACACATTATAGAGAGTGTTCCCAACACATTCTAGTGTTCCCAGCATGTTATAGAGAATGTTCCCAGCACATTATAGAGAGTGTTCCCAACACATAATAGAGAGTGTTCCCAACAAATAAAAAAGGGTGTTCCCAACACATTATAGAGAGTGTTCCCAACACATCATAGAGAGTGTTCCCAACACATGAAAGAGAGTGTTCCCAACACATGAAAGAGAGTGTTCCCAGCACATTACAGAGAGCGTTCCCAGCATATTATAGACAACGTTCCCAGCACATGAAAGAGTCTTCCCAACACATTACAGAGGGTGTTCCCAACACATGACAGAGGGTGTTCCCAGCACATTATAGAGAGTGTTCCCAGCATATTATAGAGAGTGTTCCCAGCAGATTATAGAGAGTGTTCCCCATGCATTATAGACAGTTTTCCCAACACATTATAGACAGTGTTCCCAACACATTACAGGGAGTGTTCCCAACACATTATAGTGTTCCCGACACATTATAGAGAGTGTTCCTGACACATTATAGAGAGTGTTCCCTACACATTATAGAGAGTGTTCCCGACACATCAGAGAGAGTGTTCCCAACACATTCAAGAGAGTGTTCCCAACACATTATAGAGAGTGTTCCCAACACATTATACTGTTCCCAGCACGTTATAGAGAATGTTCCCGGCACATTATAGAGAGTGTTCCCAACACATAATAGAGAGTGTTCCCAACAAATAAAAAAGGGTGTTCCCAACACATTATAGAGAGTGTTCCCAACACATCATAGAGAGTGTTCCCAACACATGAAAGAGAGTGTTCCCAGCACATTACAGAGAGCGTTCCCAGCATATTATAGACAGCGTTCCCAGCACATTATAGACAGCGTTCCCAGCACATTATAGAGAGTGTTCCCAACAAATTATAGAGAGTGTTACCAGCACATTATAGACAGTGTTCCCAGCACATTATAGACAGTGTGCCCAGCATATTATAGACAGTGTTCCCAGCACATCATAGAGAGTGTTCCCAACACATCATAGAGAGTGTTCCCAACACATTATAGAGAGTGTTCCCAGCACATTATACACATTATAGAGGGTGTTCACAGCACATTATACACAGTGTTCCCAGCGCATTATAGTCAATGTACCCAACACATTATAGAGAGTGTTCCCAACACATTATAGAGGGAGTGTTCCCAATACATTATAGGCAGTTTTCCCAGCACATTATAGACAGTGTTCCCAGCACATTATCGAGAGTGTTCCCAAAACATAGAGAGTGTTCCCAACACATCATAGAGAGCGTTCCCAACACATTATAGAGAGTGTTCCCAACACATTATAGACAGTGTTCCCAATGCATTAGAGAGAGTGTTCCCAACACATTATGGAGAGTGTTCCCAACACATTATAGAGAGTGTTTCCAACACATTATAGAGAGTGTCCCCCGCACATTACAGAGAGTGTTTGCAGCACATTATAGAGAGTGTTCCCGACACATTGTAGAGAGTGTTCCCGACACATTATAGAGAGTGTTCCCGACACATTATAGAGAGTGTTCCCGACACATTATAGAGAGTGTTCCTGACACAACAGAGAGAGTGTTCCCAACACATTATGGAGAGTGTTCCCAACACATTATAGAGAGTGTTCCTGACACATTATAGAGAGTGTTCCCAACACATTATAGAGAGTGTTCCCAACACATGATAGAGAGTGTTCCCGACACATTATAGACAGTGTTCCCAGCACATCATAGAGAGTGTTCCCAACACATTATAGACAGTGTTCCCAGCACATCATAGACAGTGTTCCCAGCACATTATAGAGAGTGTTCCCAACACATCATAGAGAGTGTTCCCAACACATTATAGAGAGTGTTCCCAGCACATTATACACATTATAGAGGGTGTTCACAGCACATTATACACAGTGTTCCCAGCGCATTATAGTCAATGTACCCAACACATTATAGAGAGTGTTCCCAACACATCATAGAGAGCGTTCCCAACACATTATAGAGAGTGTTCCCAACACATTATAGAGAGTGTTCCCAACACATTATAGACAGTGTTCCCAATGCATTAGAGAGAGTGTTCCCAACACATTATAGGGAGTGTTCCCAACACATTATAGAGAGTGTTTCCAACACATTATAGAGAGTGTTCCCAACACATTATAGAGAGTGTTCCCAGCAGAATATAGGGAGTGTTCCCAACACATTATAAAGAGTGTTCCCAACACATTATAGTGAGTGTTCCCAACACATTATAGAGAGTGTTCCCAGCAGAATATAGAGAGTGTTCCCAGCACAATATAGAGAGTGTTCCCAGCAGAATATAGTGAGTGTTCCCAACACATTATAAAGAGTGTTCCCAACACATTATAGTGAGTGTTCCCAAAACATTATAGAGAGTGTTCCCAGCAGAATATAGTGAGTGTTCCCGACACATTACAGAGAGTGTTCCCAGCACATTATAGACAGTGTTCCCAACACATTATAGAAAGTGTTCCCACCACATTATCGAGAGTGTTCCCAACTCTTCATAGAGAGTGTCCCCCGCACATTACAGAGAGTGTTTGCAGCACATTATAGAGAGTGTTCCCGACACATTATAGATTGTTTTCCCAGCACATTATAGAGAGTGTTCCCAGCACATTATAGAGAGTGTTCCCAACACATTATAGAGAGTGTTCCCGACACATTATAGAGAGTGTTCCCAACACATTATAGAGAGGGTTCCCAGCACATTATAGAGAATGTTCCCAGCACATTATAGAGAGTGTTCCCAACACATTATAGAGAGTGTTCCCAACACATTATAGAGAGTGTTCCCAGCACATTACAGAGAGCGTTCCCAGCATATTATAGACAGCGTTCCCAGCACATTATAGACAGCGTTCCCAGCACATGATAGAGAGTGTTCCCAACACATTATAGAGAGTGTTCCCAGCACATTATAGAGAGTGTTCCCAGCACATTATAGAGAGTGTTCCCAACACATTATAGACAGTGTTCCCAACACATTACAGACGATGTTCCCAGCAAATTATTGAGAGTGTTCCCAGCACATTATAGAGAGAGTTCCCAACACATCATAGAGAGGGTTCCCAACACATTAAAGAGGGTGTTACCAGCACATTACAGAGAGTGTTACCAGCACATTATAGACAGTGTTACCAGCACGTTAGAGACAGTTTTCCCAACACATTAGAGAGGGTGTTCCAAACACATTGTAGAGAGTGTTCCCAGCACATTACACACTTTATGGAGAGTGCACCCAACACATTATAGACAGTGTACCCAACACATTATGGAGAGTGTTTCCAACACATTATAGAGAGTGTTCCCAACACATTAGAGAGAGTGTTCCCAACAAATAATAGTGTTCCCAGCACATTATAGAGAGTGTTCCCAACACATTTACGAGAGTGTTCCCAACACATTATAGACAGTGTTCCCAATGCATTAGAGAGAGTGTTCCCAACACATTATAGAGAGTGTTCCCAACACATTATAGAGAGTGTTCCCAACACATTATAGAGAGTGTTCCCAACACATTATAGAGAGTGTTCCCAACACATTATAGAGAGTGTTTCCAACACATTATAGAGAGTGTTCCCAACACATTATTGAGAGTGTTCCCAGCAGAATATAGAGAGTGTTCCCAGCACAATATAGAGAGAGTTCCCGACATATTAAAGACAGTGTTCCCGACACATTACAGAGAGTGTTCCCAGCACATTATAGACAGTGTTCCCAACACATTGTAGAAAGTGTTCCCAGCACATTATCGAGAGTGTTCCCAACTCTTCATAGAGAGTGTCCCCCGCACATTACAGAGAGTGTTTGCAGCACATTATAGAGAGTGTTCCCAACACATCATAGAGAGTGTTCCCAACACATCATAGAGAGTGTTCCCAACACATTAAAGAGGGTGTTCCCAGCACATTATAGAGAGTGTTCCCAGCACATTTTTGAGAGTGTTCCCAACACATTATAGAGAATGTTCCCAGCACATTATAGAGAGTGTTCCCAACACATTATAGAGAGTGTTCCCAACACATTGGAGAGAGTGTTCCCAACAAATAATTGTGTTCCCAGCACATTATAGAGAGTGTTCCCAACACATTACAGACGATGTTCCCAGCAAATTATTGAGAGTGTTCCCAGCACATTATAGAGAGAGTTCCCAACACATTATAGACAGTGTACCCAACACATTATGGAGAGTGTTTCCAACACATTATAGAGAGTGTTCCCAACACATTGGAGAGAGTGTTCCCAACAAATAATAGTGTTCCCAGCACATTATAGAGAGTGTTCCCAACACATTTACGAGAGTGTTCCCAACACATTATAGACAGTGTTCCCGACACATTATTGAGAGTGTTCCCAACACATTATAGAGAGTGTTCCCGACACATGAAAGAGAGTGTTCCCAACACATTATAGAGAGTGTTCCCAACACATTATAGAGAGTGTTCCCAACACATTATCGAGAGTGTTCCCAACACATTATAGAGAGTGTTCCCAACACATTAAAGAGAGTGTTCCCGACACATTATAGAGAGTGTTCCCAGCACAATACAGAGAGTGTTCCCGACACATTATTGAGAGTGTTCCCGACACATTATAGACAGTGTTCCCGACACATTATAGACAGTGTTCCCGACACATTATAGAGAGTGTTCCCAGCACATTATAGACAGTGTTGCCAACACATTATAATGAGTGTTCCCAGCACATTATACAGAGTGTTCTCAGCACATCATAGAGAGTGTTCCCAGCACATTATAGAGAGTGTTC
The DNA here is from genome assembly GCF_035084215.1 of Heptranchias perlo. Lineage (NCBI taxonomy): Eukaryota > Metazoa > Chordata > Chondrichthyes > Hexanchiformes > Hexanchidae > Heptranchias > Heptranchias perlo. The sequence goes on along the minus strand of NW_027139508.1, from coordinate 83,192 downwards.
CCAGCACCTTATAGACAGTGTTACCAGCACATTATAGAGAGTGTTCCCAGCACATTATAGAGAGTGTTCCCAGCACCTTATAGACAGTGTTACCAGCACATTATAGACAGTGTTCCCAACACATTAAAGAGGGAGTTGCCAACACATTATACACATTATAGAGAGTGTTCCCAGCACAATATAGAATGTGTTCCAAGCACATTATAGAGAGTGTTCCCAACACATTAGAGAGAGTGTTCCCAGCACATTATACACATTATAGAGAGTGTACCCAACACATTATAGACAGTGTTCCAAGCACATTATAGACAGTGTTCCCAGCACATTATAGTCAGTGCACCCAACACATTATAGAGAGTGTTCCCAACACATTATAGAGAGTGTACCCAACACATTATAGAGAGTGTTCCCAACACATTATAGAGAGTGTACCCAACACATTATAGAGAGTGTTCCCAACACATTATAGACAGTGTTCCCAACACATTTAAGGGAGTGTTCCCAACACATTATAGAGAGTGCTCCCAACACATTATAGTGAGTGTTCCCAACACATTATCGAGTGTATTCCCTACACATCATTTAGACCAAGGGAAGTCTAGATTAAACTGCATTTATTTCAATGCAAGAAGTCTGATGGGCAAGGCAGATGAACTCAGGGCATGGATGGGTACATGGGACTGGGATGTTATAGCTATTACTGAAACATGGCTAAGGGAGGGGCAGGACTGGCAGCTCAATGTTCCAGGGTACAGATGCTATAGGTAAGATAGAGCAGGAGGTAAGAGAGGAGGGGGAGTTGCGTTCTTGATTAGGGAGAACATCACGGCAGTAGTGAGAGGGGATATATCCGAGGGTTCGCCCACTGAGTCTATATGGGTAGAACTGAAAAATAAGAAGGGAGAGATCACTTTGATAGGATTGTACTACAGACCCCCAAATAGTCAACGGGAAATTGAGGAGCAAATATGTAAGGAGATTACAGACAGCTGCAAGAAAATTAGGGTGGTAATAGTAGGGGACTTTAACTTTCCCAACATTGACTGGGACAGCCATAGCATTAGGGGCTTGGATGGATAGAAATTTGTTGAGTGTGTTCAGGAGGAATTTCTCATTCAGTATGTGGATGGCCCGACTAGAGAGGGGGCAAAACTTGACCTCCTCTTGGGAAATAAGGAAGGGCAGGTGACAGAGGTGTTAGTGAGGGATCACTTTGGGACCAGTGATCATAATTCCATTATTTTTAAGATAGCTATGGAGAAGGATAGGTCTGGCCCAAAAGTTAAAATTCTAAATTGGGGAAAGGCCAATTTTGATGGTATTGGACAGGAACTTTCAGAAGTTGATTGGGAGAGCCTGTTGGCAGGCAAAGGGACGTCTGGTAAGTGGGAGGCTTTCAAAAGTGTGTTAACCAGGGTTCAGGGTAAGCACATTCCTTATAAAGTGAAGGGCAAGGCTGGTAGAAGTAGGGAACCTTGGATGACTCGGGAGATTGAGGCACTAGTCAAAAAGAAGAAGGAGGCATATGACATTCATAGGCAGTGGATCCCTTGAAGAGTACAGAGATTGCCGGAGTAGAGTTAAGAGAGAAATCAGGAGGGCAAAAAGGGGATATGAGATTGCTTTGGCAGATCAGGCAAAGGTGAATCCAAAGAGCTTCTACAAATACATCAAGGGCAAAAGGGTAACTAGGGAGAGAGTTGGGCCTCTGAAGGATCAACAAGGTCATCTATGTGCGGAACCACAAGAGATGGGTGAGATCCTGAATGAATATTTCACATCGGTATTTACAGTTGAGAAAGGCATGGATGTTAGGGAACTTGGGGAAATAAATAGTGATGTCTTGAGGAGTGTACATATTACAGAGAGGGAGGTGCTGGAAGTCTTAACGCGCATCAAGGTCGATAAATCTCCGGGACCTGATGAAATGTATCCCAGGACGTTATGGGAGGTTAGGGAGGAAATTGCGGGTCCCCTAGCAGAGATATTTGAATCATCCACCGCTACAGGTGAGGTGCCTGAAGATTGGAGGGTAGCAAATGTTGTGCCTTTGTTTAAGAAGGGCGGCAGGGAAAAGCCTGGGAACTACAGACCAGTGAGCCTGACATCTGTAGTGGGTAAGTTGTTAGAGGGTATTCTGAGGGACAGGATCTACAGGCATTTGGAGAGGCAGGGACTAATAAGGAACAGTCAGCATGGTTTTGTGAGAGGAAAATCATGTCTCACGAATTTGATTGAGTTTTTTGAAGGGGTAACCAAGAAGATAGATGAGGGCTGTGCAGTAGACGTGGTCTACATGGACTTCAGCAAAGCATTTGACAAGGTACCGCATGGTAGGTTGTTACATAAGGTTAAATCTCATGGGATCCAAGGTGAGGTAGCCAATTGGATACAAAATTGGATTGACGACAGAAGACAGAGGGTGGTTGTAGAGGGTTGTTTTTCAAACTGGATGCCTGTGTCCAGCGGTGTGCCTCAGGGATTGGTGCTGGGTCCGCTGTTATTTGTTATTTATATTAATGATTTGGATGAGAATTTAGGAGGCATGGTTAGTAAGTTTGCAGATGACACCAAGATTGGTGGCATTGTGGACAGTGAAGAAGGTTATCTAGGATTGCAACGGGATCTTGATAAATTGGGCCAGTGGGCCGATGAATGGCAGATGGAGTTTAATTTAGATAAATGTGAGGTGATGCATTTTGGTAGATCGAATCGGGCCAGGACCTACTCCGTTAATGGTAGGGCGTTGGGGAGAGTTATAGAACAAAGAGATCTGGGAGTACAGATTCATAGCTCCTTGAAAGTGGAGTCACAGGTGGATAGGGTGGTGAAGAAGGCATTTGGCATGCTTGGTTTCATTGGTCAGAACATTGAACACAGGAGTTGGGATGTCTTGTTGAAGTTGTACAAGACATTAGTAAGGCCACACTCGGAATACTGTGTACAGTTCTGGTCACCCTATTATAGAAAGGATATTATTAAACGAGAAAGAGTGCAGAAAAGATTTACTAGGATGCTACCGGGACTTGATGGTTTGACTTATAGGGAGAGGTCAGACAGGCTGGGACTTTTTTCCCTGGAGAGTAGGAGGTTAAGGGGTGATCTTATAGAAGTCTATAAAATAATGAGGGGCATAGATAAGGTCGATAGTCAAAATCTTTTCCCAAAGGTAGGGGAGTCTATAACGAGGGGGCATAGATTTAAGGTGAGAGGGGAGAGATAAAAAAGGGTCCAGAGGGGCAATTTTTTCACTCAAAGGGTGGTGAGTGTCTGGAACGAGCTGCCAGAGGCAGTAGTAGAGGCGGGTACAATTTTGTCTTTTAAAAAGCATTTGGACAGTTGCATGGGTAAGATGGGTATAGAGGCATATGGGCCAAGTGCAGGCAATTGGGACTAGCTTAGTGGTATAAACTGGGCGACATGGACATGTTGGGCCGAAGGGCCTGTTTCCATGTTGTAACTTCTATGATTCTATGATTCTATGCTCCCAACACATTATAGAGTCTGTTCCCAACACATTATAGAGAGTGTTCCCAGCACATTATAGAGAGTGTTCCCAGCACATTATAGAGAGTGTTCCCAGCACATTATAGAGAGTGTTCCCAGCAGATTATAGAGAGTGTTCCCAACACATTATAAAGAGTGTTCCCAACACATTATGGACAGAGTTCACAGCACATTATAGATAGTGTTCCCAGCACATTATAGAGAGTGTTCCCAACACATGACAGAGGGTGTTCCCAGCACATTATAGAGAGTGTTCCCACCATATTATAGAGAGTGTTCCCAGCAGATTATAGAGAGTCTTCCCAGCACATGTTAGAGAGTGTTCCCGACACATTATAGAGAATGTTCCCGACACATTATAGAGAGTGTTCCCAACACATTATAGAGAGTGTTCCCAACACATTATAGAGAGTGTTCCCGACACATTATAGAGAGTGTTCCCGACACATTATAGAGAGTGTTCCCAACACATTATAGAGAGTGTTCCCAACACATTATAGAGAGTGTTCCCAACACATTATAGAGAGTGTTCCCAACACATTATAGAGAGTGTTCCCGGCACATTATAGAGAGTGTTCCCAACACATTATAGAGAGTGTTCCCAACACATTATAGAGAGTGTTCCCGGCACATTATAGAGAGTGTTCCCAACACATAATAGAGAGTGTTCCCAACAAATAAAAAAGGGTGTTCCCAACACATTATAGAGAGTGTTCCCAACACATCATAGAGAGTGTTCCCAACACATGAAAGAGAGTGTTCCCAGCACATTACAGAGAGCGTTCCCAGCATATTATAGACAGCGTTCCCAGCACATTATAGACAGCGTTCCCAGCACATTATAGAGAGTGTTCCCAACAAATTATAGAGAGTGTTACCAGCACATTATAGACAGTGTTCCCAGCACATTATAGACAGTGTGCCCAGCATATTATAGACAGTGTTCCCAGCACATCATAGAGAGTGTTCCCAACACATCATAGAGAGTGTTCCCAACACATTATAGAGAGTGTTCCCAGCACATTATACACATTATAGAGGGTGTTCACAGCACATTATACACAGTGTTCCCAGCGCATTATAGTCAATGTACCCAACACATTATAGAGAGTGTTCCCAACACATTATAGAGGGAGTGTTCCCAATACATTATAGGCAGTTTTCCCAGCACATTATAGACAGTGTTCCCAGCACATTATCGAGAGTGTTCCCAAAACATAGAGAGTGTTCCCAACACATCATAGAGAGCGTTCCCAACACATTATAGAGAGTGTTCCCAACACATTATAGACAGTGTTCCCAATGCATTAGAGAGAGTGTTCCCAACACATTATGGAGAGTGTTCCCAACACATTATAGAGAGTGTTTCCAACACATTATAGAGAGTGTCCCCCGCACATTACAGAGAGTGTTTGCAGCACATTATAGAGAGTGTTCCCGACACATTGTAGAGAGTGTTCCCGACACATTATAGAGAGTGTTCCCGACACATTATAGAGAGTGTTCCCGACACATTATAGAGAGTGTTCCTGACACAACAGAGAGAGTGTTCCCAACACATTATGGAGAGTGTTCCCAACACATTATAGAGAGTGTTCCTGACACATTATAGAGAGTGTTCCCAACACATTATAGAGAGTGTTCCCAACACATGATAGAGAGTGTTCCCGACACATTATAGACAGTGTTCCCAGCACATCATAGAGAGTGTTCCCAACACATTATAGACAGTGTTCCCAGCACATCATAGACAGTGTTCCCAGCACATTATAGAGAGTGTTCCCAACACATCATAGAGAGTGTTCCCAACACATTATAGAGAGTGTTCCCAGCACATTATACACATTATAGAGGGTGTTCACAGCACATTATACACAGTGTTCCCAGCGCATTATAGTCAATGTACCCAACACATTATAGAGAGTGTTCCCAACACATCATAGAGAGCGTTCCCAACACATTATAGAGAGTGTTCCCAACACATTATAGAGAGTGTTCCCAACACATTATAGACAGTGTTCCCAATGCATTAGAGAGAGTGTTCCCAACACATTATAGGGAGTGTTCCCAACACATTATAGAGAGTGTTTCCAACACATTATAGAGAGTGTTCCCAACACATTATAGAGAGTGTTCCCAGCAGAATATAGGGAGTGTTCCCAACACATTATAAAGAGTGTTCCCAACACATTATAGTGAGTGTTCCCAACACATTATAGAGAGTGTTCCCAGCAGAATATAGAGAGTGTTCCCAGCACAATATAGAGAGTGTTCCCAGCAGAATATAGTGAGTGTTCCCAACACATTATAAAGAGTGTTCCCAACACATTATAGTGAGTGTTCCCAAAACATTATAGAGAGTGTTCCCAGCAGAATATAGTGAGTGTTCCCGACACATTACAGAGAGTGTTCCCAGCACATTATAGACAGTGTTCCCAACACATTATAGAAAGTGTTCCCACCACATTATCGAGAGTGTTCCCAACTCTTCATAGAGAGTGTCCCCCGCACATTACAGAGAGTGTTTGCAGCACATTATAGAGAGTGTTCCCGACACATTATAGATTGTTTTCCCAGCACATTATAGAGAGTGTTCCCAGCACATTATAGAGAGTGTTCCCAACACATTATAGAGAGTGTTCCCGACACATTATAGAGAGTGTTCCCAACACATTATAGAGAGGGTTCCCAGCACATTATAGAGAATGTTCCCAGCACATTATAGAGAGTGTTCCCAACACATTATAGAGAGTGTTCCCAACACATTATAGAGAGTGTTCCCAGCACATTACAGAGAGCGTTCCCAGCATATTATAGACAGCGTTCCCAGCACATTATAGACAGCGTTCCCAGCACATGATAGAGAGTGTTCCCAACACATTATAGAGAGTGTTCCCAGCACATTATAGAGAGTGTTCCCAGCACATTATAGAGAGTGTTCCCAACACATTATAGACAGTGTTCCCAACACATTACAGACGATGTTCCCAGCAAATTATTGAGAGTGTTCCCAGCACATTATAGAGAGAGTTCCCAACACATCATAGAGAGGGTTCCCAACACATTAAAGAGGGTGTTACCAGCACATTACAGAGAGTGTTACCAGCACATTATAGACAGTGTTACCAGCACGTTAGAGACAGTTTTCCCAACACATTAGAGAGGGTGTTCCAAACACATTGTAGAGAGTGTTCCCAGCACATTACACACTTTATGGAGAGTGCACCCAACACATTATAGACAGTGTACCCAACACATTATGGAGAGTGTTTCCAACACATTATAGAGAGTGTTCCCAACACATTAGAGAGAGTGTTCCCAACAAATAATAGTGTTCCCAGCACATTATAGAGAGTGTTCCCAACACATTTACGAGAGTGTTCCCAACACATTATAGACAGTGTTCCCAATGCATTAGAGAGAGTGTTCCCAACACATTATAGAGAGTGTTCCCAACACATTATAGAGAGTGTTCCCAACACATTATAGAGAGTGTTCCCAACACATTATAGAGAGTGTTCCCAACACATTATAGAGAGTGTTTCCAACACATTATAGAGAGTGTTCCCAACACATTATTGAGAGTGTTCCCAGCAGAATATAGAGAGTGTTCCCAGCACAATATAGAGAGAGTTCCCGACATATTAAAGACAGTGTTCCCGACACATTACAGAGAGTGTTCCCAGCACATTATAGACAGTGTTCCCAACACATTGTAGAAAGTGTTCCCAGCACATTATCGAGAGTGTTCCCAACTCTTCATAGAGAGTGTCCCCCGCACATTACAGAGAGTGTTTGCAGCACATTATAGAGAGTGTTCCCAACACATCATAGAGAGTGTTCCCAACACATCATAGAGAGTGTTCCCAACACATTAAAGAGGGTGTTCCCAGCACATTATAGAGAGTGTTCCCAGCACATTTTTGAGAGTGTTCCCAACACATTATAGAGAATGTTCCCAGCACATTATAGAGAGTGTTCCCAACACATTATAGAGAGTGTTCCCAACACATTGGAGAGAGTGTTCCCAACAAATAATTGTGTTCCCAGCACATTATAGAGAGTGTTCCCAACACATTACAGACGATGTTCCCAGCAAATTATTGAGAGTGTTCCCAGCACATTATAGAGAGAGTTCCCAACACATTATAGACAGTGTACCCAACACATTATGGAGAGTGTTTCCAACACATTATAGAGAGTGTTCCCAACACATTGGAGAGAGTGTTCCCAACAAATAATAGTGTTCCCAGCACATTATAGAGAGTGTTCCCAACACATTTACGAGAGTGTTCCCAACACATTATAGACAGTGTTCCCGACACATTATTGAGAGTGTTCCCAACACATTATAGAGAGTGTTCCCGACACATGAAAGAGAGTGTTCCCAACACATTATAGAGAGTGTTCCCAACACATTATAGAGAGTGTTCCCAACACATTATCGAGAGTGTTCCCAACACATTATAGAGAGTGTTCCCAACACATTAAAGAGAGTGTTCCCGACACATTATAGAGAGTGTTCCCAGCACAATACAGAGAGTGTTCCCGACACATTATTGAGAGTGTTCCCGACACATTATAGACAGTGTTCCCGACACATTATAGACAGTGTTCCCGACACATTATAGAGAGTGTTCCCAGCACATTATAGACAGTGTTGCCAACACATTATAATGAGTGTTCCCAGCACATTATACAGAGTGTTCTCAGCACATCATAGAGAGTGTTCCCAGCACATTATAGAGAGTGTTCCCAGCACCTTATAGACAGTGTTACCAGCACATTATAGAGAGTGTTCCCAGCACATTATAGAGAGTGTTCCCAGCACCTTATAGACAGTGTTACCAGCACATTATAGACAGTGTTCCCAACACATTAAAGAGGGAGTTGCCAACACATTATACACATTATAGAGAGTGTTCCCAGCACAATATAGAATGTGTTCCAAGCACATTATAGAGAGTGTTCCCAACACATTAGAGAGAGTGTTCCCAGCACATTATACACATTATAGAGAGTGTACCCAACACATTATAGACAGTGTTCCAAGCACATTATAGACAGTGTTCCCAGCACATTATAGTCAGTGCACCCAACACATTATAGAGAGTGTTCCCAACACATTATAGAGAGTGTACCCAACACATTATAGAGAGTGTTCCCAACACATTATAGAGAGTGTACCCAACACATTATAGAGAGTGTTCCCAACACATTATAGACAGTGTTCCCAACACATTTAAGGGAGTGTTCCCAACACATTATAGAGAGTGCTCCCAACACATTATAGTGAGTGTTCCCAACACATTATCGAGTGTATTCCCTACACATCATTTAGACCAAGGGAAGTCTAGATTAAACTGCATTTATTTCAATGCAAGAAGTCTGATGGGCAAGGCAGATGAACTCAGGGCATGGATGGGTACATGGGACTGGGATGTTATAGCTATTACTGAAACATGGCTAAGGGAGGGGCAGGACTGGCAGCTCAATGTTCCAGGGTACAGATGCTATAGGTAAGATAGAGCAGGAGGTAAGAGAGGAGGGGGAGTTGCGTTCTTGATTAGGGAGAACATCACGGCAGTAGTGAGAGGGGATATATCCGAGGGTTCGCCCACTGAGTCTATATGGGTAGAACTGAAAAATAAGAAGGGAGAGATCACTTTGATAGGATTGTACTACAGACCCCCAAATAGTCAACGGGAAATTGAGGAGCAAATATGTAAGGAGATTACAGACAGCTGCAAGAAAATTAGGGTGGTAATAGTAGGGGACTTTAACTTTCCCAACATTGACTGGGACAGCCATAGCATTAGGGGCTTGGATGGATAGAAATTTGTTGAGTGTGTTCAGGAGGAATTTCTCATTCAGTATGTGGATGGCCCGACTAGAGAGGGGGCAAAACTTGACCTCCTCTTGGGAAATAAGGAAGGGCAGGTGACAGAGGTGTTAGTGAGGGATCACTTTGGGACCAGTGATCATAATTCCATTATTTTTAAGATAGCTATGGAGAAGGATAGGTCTGGCCCAAAAGTTAAAATTCTAAATTGGGGAAAGGCCAATTTTGATGGTATTGGACAGGAACTTTCAGAAGTTGATTGGGAGAGCCTGTTGGCAGGCAAAGGGACGTCTGGTAAGTGGGAGGCTTTCAAAAGTGTGTTAACCAGGGTTCAGGGTAAGCACATTCCTTATAAAGTGAAGGGCAAGGCTGGTAGAAGTAGGGAACCTTGGATGACTCGGGAGATTGAGGCACTAGTCAAAAAGAAGAAGGAGGCATATGACATTCATAGGCAGTGGATCCCTTGAAGAGTACAGAGATTGCCGGAGTAGAGTTAAGAGAGAAATCAGGAGGGCAAAAAGGGGATATGAGATTGCTTTGGCAGATCAGGCAAAGGTGAATCCAAAGAGCTTCTACAAATACATCAAGGGCAAAAGGGTAACTAGGGAGAGAGTTGGGCCTCTGAAGGATCAACAAGGTCATCTATGTGCGGAACCACAAGAGATGGGTGAGATCCTGAATGAATATTTCACATCGGTATTTACAGTTGAGAAAGGCATGGATGTTAGGGAACTTGGGGAAATAAATAGTGATGTCTTGAGGAGTGTACATATTACAGAGAGGGAGGTGCTGGAAGTCTTAACGCGCATCAAGGTCGATAAATCTCCGGGACCTGATGAAATGTATCCCAGGACGTTATGGGAGGTTAGGGAGGAAATTGCGGGTCCCCTAGCAGAGATATTTGAATCATCCACCGCTACAGGTGAGGTGCCTGAAGATTGGAGGGTAGCAAATGTTGTGCCTTTGTTTAAGAAGGGCGGCAGGGAAAAGCCTGGGAACTACAGACCAGTGAGCCTGACATCTGTAGTGGGTAAGTTGTTAGAGGGTATTCTGAGGGACAGGATCTACAGGCATTTGGAGAGGCAGGGACTAATAAGGAACAGTCAGCATGGTTTTGTGAGAGGAAAATCATGTCTCACGAATTTGATTGAGTTTTTTGAAGGGGTAACCAAGAAGATAGATGAGGGCTGTGCAGTAGACGTGGTCTACATGGACTTCAGCAAAGCATTTGACAAGGTACCGCATGGTAGGTTGTTACATAAGGTTAAATCTCATGGGATCCAAGGTGAGGTAGCCAATTGGATACAAAATTGGATTGACGACAGAAGACAGAGGGTGGTTGTAGAGGGTTGTTTTTCAAACTGGATGCCTGTGTCCAGCGGTGTGCCTCAGGGATTGGTGCTGGGTCCGCTGTTATTTGTTATTTATATTAATGATTTGGATGAGAATTTAGGAGGCATGGTTAGTAAGTTTGCAGATGACACCAAGATTGGTGGCATTGTGGACAGTGAAGAAGGTTATCTAGGATTGCAACGGGATCTTGATAAATTGGGCCAGTGGGCCGATGAATGGCAGATGGAGTTTAATTTAGATAAATGTGAGGTGATGCATTTTGGTAGATCGAATCGGGCCAGGACCTACTCCGTTAATGGTAGGGCGTTGGGGAGAGTTATAGAACAAAGAGATCTGGGAGTACAGATTCATAGCTCCTTGAAAGTGGAGTCACAGGTGGATAGGGTGGTGAAGAAGGCATTTGGCATGCTTGGTTTCATTGGTCAGAACATTGAACACAGGAGTTGGGATGTCTTGTTGAAGTTGTACAAGACATTAGTAAGGCCACACTCGGAATACTGTGTACAGTTCTGGTCACCCTATTATAGAAAGGATATTATTAAACGAGAAAGAGTGCAGAAAAGATTTACTAGGATGCTACCGGGACTTGATGGTTTGACTTATAGGGAGAGGTCAGACAGGCTGGGACTTTTTTCCCTGGAGAGTAGGAGGTTAAGGGGTGATCTTATAGAAGTCTATAAAATAATGAGGGGCATAGATAAGGTCGATAGTCAAAATCTTTTCCCAAAGGTAGGGGAGTCTATAACGAGGGGGCATAGATTTAAGGTGAGAGGGGAGAGATAAAAAAGGGTCCAGAGGGGCAATTTTTTCACTCAAAGGGTGGTGAGTGTCTGGAACGAGCTGCCAGAGGCAGTAGTAGAGGCGGGTACAATTTTGTCTTTTAAAAAGCATTTGGACAGTTGCATGGGTAAGATGGGTATAGAGGCATATGGGCCAAGTGCAGGCAATTGGGACTAGCTTAGTGGTATAAACTGGGCGACATGGACATGTTGGGCCGAAGGGCCTGTTTCCATGTTGTAACTTCTATGATTCTATGATTCTATGCTCCCAACACATTATAGAGTCTGTTCCCAACACATTATAGAGAGTGTTCCCAGCACATTATAGAGAGTGTTCCCAGCACATTATAGAGAGTGTTCCCAGCACATTATAGAGAGTGTTCCCAGCAGATTATAGAGAGTGTTCCCAACACATTATAAAGAGTGTTCCCAACACATTATGGACAGAGTTCACAGCACATTATAGATAGTGTTCCCAGCACATTATAGAGAGTGTTCCCAACACATTATAAAGAGTGTTCCCAACACATTATAGACAGTGTTCCCAACACATAAGAGAGAGTGTACCCAGCACATGATAGAGAGTGTTCCCAACACATTATGGAGAATGTTCCCAGCACATTATACAGAGTGCTCCCAGCACATTATAGACAGTGTTCCCAACACATTATAGAGAGTGTTCCCAGCTCATTGTAGAGAGTGTTCCCGGCACATTATAGAGAGTGTTCCCAACACATTATAGAGAGTGTTCCCAACACATTATGGAAGGTGTTCCCAGCACATTATACAGAGTGTTCCCAGCACATTATAGACAGTGTTCCCAACACATTATAGAGAGTGTTCCCAGCACATTATAGACAGTGTTCCCAACACATTTTAAGAGTGTTCCCAGCACATTATAGAGAGTGTTCCCAGCACATTATAGAGAGTGTTCCCTGCACATTATAGAGAGTGTTCCAAACACATTATAGAGAGTGTTCCCAGCACATTATAGAGAGTGTTCCTGACACATTTTCGAGATTGTTCCCAACACATTATTGACAGTGTTCCCAGCACATTATAGACAGTGTTCCCAACACAATATGGAGAGTGTTCCCAACACATTATAGAGAGTGTTCCCAGCACATTATAGAGAGTGTTCCCAACACAATATGGAGAGTGTTCCCAACACAATATGGAGAGTGTTCCCAACACATTATTGAGAGTGATCCCAGCACATTATAGAGAGTGTTCCCAACACATGAGAGAGAGTGTTCCCAACACATTATAGACAGTGTTCCCAGCACATTATAGAGTGTTCCCAGCACATTATGGAGAGTGTTACCAGCACATTATGGAGAGTGTTCCCAGCACATTATTGACAGTGTTCCCAGCACATTATAGACAGTGTTCCCAACACAATATGGAGAGTTTTCCCAACACATTATTGAGAGTGATCCCAGCACATTATAGAGAGTGTTCCAAACACATTAGAGAGAGTGTTCCCAACACATTATTGACAGTGTTCCCAGCACATGAAAGACAGTGTTCCCAACACAATATGGAGAGTGTTCCCAACACATTATTGAGAGTGACCCCAGCACATTATAGAGAGTGTTCCCAACACATGAGAGAGAGTGTTCCCAGCATATTGCAGAGAGTGTTCCCAACACATTGCAGAGAGTGTACCGAACACATTATAGACAGTGTTCCCAGCACATTATAGAGTGTTCCCAGCACATTATGGAGAGTGTTCCCAGCACATTATGGAGAGTGTTCGCAGCACATTATGGAGAGTGTTCCCAACACATTATGGAGAGTGATCCCAGCATATTGTAGAGAGTGTTCCCAACACATTGCAGAGAGTGTTCCCAAAACATTATAAACAGTGTTCCCAGCACATTATAGAGAGTGTTCCCAATACATTATAGTGAGTGTTCCCAGCACATTTTCTACAGTGTTCCCAGCACATTATAAAGAGTGTTCCCAGCACATTATAGAGAGTGTTCCCAGCACATTAAAGAGGGTGTTCCCAGCACATTATAGAGAGTGTTCCGAACACAATATTGAAAGTGTTCCCAACACATTATAGAGTGTTCCCAACACATTATAGAGTCTGTTCCTAACACATTATAGAGAGTGTTCCCAACACATTATAGAGAGTGTTCCCAGCACATTATCGAGAGTGTTCCCAACACATTATAGAGAGTGTTCCCAACACATTATAGAGAGTGTTCCCAGCACATTATAGAGAGTGTTCCTGACACATTATAGTGAGTGTTCCCAGCACATTTTCTACAGTGTTCCCAGCACATTATAGAGAGTGTTCCCAACACATTACAGAGAGTGATCCCAACACATTATAGACAGTGTTCCCAGCACATTATAGAGAGTGTTCCCAACACATTATAGTGAGTGTTCCCAGCACATTTTCTACAGTGTTCCCAGCACATTATAGTGAGTGTTCCCAACACATTACCGAGAGTGTTCCCAGCATATTATAGACAGTGTTCCCAGCACATTATAGAGAGTGTTCCCAACACATTATAGTGAGTGTTCCCAGCACATTTTCTACAGTGTTCCCAGCACATTATAGTGAGTGTTCCCCACACATTACCGAGAGTGTTCCCAGCATATTATAGTGAGTGTTCCCAACACAATATAGAGAGTGTTCCCAACACATTACAGTGAGTGTTCCCAACACATTATAGAGATTGTTCCCAACACATTATAGAGATTGTTCCCAACGCATTATAGAGAGTGTTCCCGAAACATTACAGAGAGAGCTCCCGACACATTATAGACAGTGTTCCCGACACATTACAGAGAGTGTTCCCAACACATTATGGCGAGCGTTCCCAACACATCAGAGAGAGTGTTCCCAACACATTGTACAGATTGTTCCCAGCACATTATAGAGAGTGTTCCCAGCAGATTATAGAGAGTGTTCCCAACACATTATAGAGGTCGTTCCCAACACATCATAGAGAGTGTTCCCAGCACATTATGGAGAGTGTTCCCAGCACATTATGGAGAGTGCTCCCAGCACATTATGCAGAGTGTTCCCAGCACATTATGGAGAGTGTTCCCAACACATCATAGAGAGTGTTCCCAACACAATATAGAGAGTGTTCCCAACACATTATAGACAGTGTTCCCAACACATTATTAACAGTGTTCCCAGCACATAAGTGAGAGTGTTCCCAACACATTAGAGAGAGTGTTCCCAGCACATTATAGAGATTGTTCCCAACACATTGTAGAGAGTGTTCCAAGCACATTAGAGAGAGTGTTCCCAACACATGAGAGAGAGAGTTCCCAGAATATTGTAGAGAGTGTTCCCAACACATTGCAGAGAGTGTACCCAACACATTATAGACAGTGTTCCCAGCACATTATAGAGAGTGTTCCCAACACATTATGGACAGTGTTCCCAACACATTATAGAGTGTTCCCAGCACATTATGGAGAGTGTTCCCAGCACATTATGGAGAGTGTTCCCAGCACATTATGGAGAGTGATCCCAGCACATTTTCGAGAGTGTTCCCAACACATTATGGAGAGTGATCCCAGCATATTGTAGAGAGTGTTCCCAACACATTGCAGAGTGTGTTCCCAAAACATTATAAACAGTGTTCCCAGCACATAAGAGAGAGTGTTCCCAGCAGATTAGAGACACTGTTACCAGCACATTACAGAGAGAGTTCCCAACACATTATAAAGAGTGTTCCCAGCACATTATAGAGAGTGTTCCCAGCACATTAAAGAGGGTGTTCCCAGCACATTATAGAGAGTGTTCCGAACACAATATTGAAAGTGTTCCCAACACATTATAGAGTCTGTTCCTAACACATTATAGAGAGTGTTCCCAACACATTATAGAGAGTGTTCCCAACACATTATAGAGAGTGTTCCCAACACATTATAGAGAGTGTTCCCAGCACATTATAGAGAGTGTTCCTGACACATTATAGTGAGTGTTCCCAGCACATTTTCTACAGTGTTCCCAGCACATTATAGTGAGTGTTCCCAACACATTACAGAGAGTGTTCCCAACACATTATAGACAGTGTTCCCAGCACATTATAGAGAGTGTTCCCAACACATTATAGAGAGTGTTCCCAGCACATTTTCTACAGTGTTCCCAGCACATTATAGTGAGTGTTCCCAACACATTACCGAGAGTGTTCCCAGCATATTATAGACAGTGTTCCCAGCACATTATAGAGAGTGTTCCCAACACATTATAGTGAGTGTTCCCAGCACATTTTCTACAGTGTTCCCAGCACATTATAGTGAGTGTTCCCAACACATTACCGAGAGTGTTCCCAGCATATTATAGTGAGTGTTCCCAACACAATATAGAGAGTGTTCCCAGCACATTATGGAGAGTGTTCCCAGCACATTATGGAGAGTGATCCCAGCACATTATAGAGAGTGTTCCCAACACATTATGGAGAGTGATCCCAGCATATTGTAGAGAGTGTTCCCAACACATTGCAGAGAGTGTTCCCAAAACATTATAAACAGTGTTCCCAGCACATAAGAGAGAGTGTTCCCAGCAGATTAGAGACACTGTTACCAGCACATTACAGAGAGTGTTCCCAACACATTATAAAGAGTGTTCCCAACACATTATAGAGAGTGTTCCCAACACATTATAGAGAGTGTTCCCAACACATTATAGAGAGTGTTCCCAACACATTATAGAGAGTGTTCCCAACACATTATAGAGAGTGTTCCCAACACATTATAGAGAGTGTTCCCAACACATTATAGAGAGTGTTCCCAACACATTATAGAGAGTGTTCCCAGCACATTATAGAGAGTGTTCCTGACACATTATAGTGAGTGTTCCCAGCACATTTTCTACAGTGTTCCCAGCACATTATAGTGAGTGTTCCCAACACATTGCAGAGAGTGATCCCAACACATTATAGACAGTATTCCCAGCACATTATAGAGAGTGTTCCCAACACATTATAGTGAGTGTTCCCAGCACATTTTCTACAGTGTTCCCAGCACATTATAGTGAGTGTTCCCAACACATTACCGAGAGTGTTCCCAGCATATTATAGTGAGTGTTCCCAACACAATATAGAGAGTGTTCCCAACACATTATAGTGAGTGTTCCCAACACATTATAGAGATTGTTCCCAACACATTATAGAGATTGTTCCCAACGCATTATAGAGAGTGTTCCCGAAACATTACAGAGAGAGCTCCCGACACATTATAGACAGTGTTCCCGACACATTACAGAGAGTGTTCCCAACACATTATGGCGAGCGTTCCCAACACATCAGAGAGAGTGTTCCCAACACATTGTACAGATTGTTCCCAGCACATTATAGAGAGTGTTCCCAGCAGATTATAGAGAGTGTTCCCAACACATTATAGAGGTCGTTCCCAACACATCATAGAGAGTGTTCCCAGCACATTATGGAGAGTGTTCCCAGCACATTATGGAGAGTGCTCCCAGCACATTATGCAGAGTGTTCCCAGCACATTATGGAGAGTGTTCCCAACACATCATAGAGAGTGTTCCCAACACAATATAGAGAGTGTTCCCAACACATTATAGACAGTGTTCCCAACACATTATTAACAGTGTTCCCAGCACATAAGTGAGAGTGTTCCCAACACATTAGAGAGAGTGTTCCCAGCACATTATAGAGATTGTTCCCAACACATTGTAGAGAGTGTTCCAAGCACATTAGAGAGAGTGTTCCCAGCACATTATAGAGAGTGTTCCCAACACATTATAGAGAGTGATCCCAGCACATTATAGAGAGTGTTCCCAACACATGAGAGAGAGAGTTCCCAGAATATTGTAGAGAGTGTTCCCAACACATTGCAGAGAGTGTACCCAACACATTATAGACAGTGTTCCCAGCACATTATAGAGAGTGTTCCCAACACATTATGGACAGTGTTCCCAACACATTATAGAGTGTTCCCAGCACATTATGGAGAGTGTTCCCAGCACATTATGGAGAGTGTTCCCAGCACATTATGGAGAGTGATCCCAGCACATTTTCGAGAGTGTTCCCAACACATTATGGAGAGTGATCCCAGCATATTGTAGAGAGTGTTCCCAACACATTGCAGAGTGTGTTCCCAAAACATTATAAACAGTGTTCCCAGCACATAAGAGAGAGTGTTCCCAGCAGATTAGAGACACTGTTACCAGCACATTACAGAGAGAGTTCCCAACACATTATAAAGAGTGTTCCCAGCACATTATAGAGAGTGTTCCCAGCACATTAAAGAGGGTGTTCCCAGCACATTATAGAGAGTGTTCCGAACACAATATTGAAAGTGTTCCCAACACATTATAGAGTCTGTTCCTAACACATTATAGAGAGTGTTCCCAACACATTATAGAGAGTGTTCCCAACACATTATAGAGAGTGTTCCCAACACATTATAGAGAGTGTTCCCAGCACATTATAGAGAGTGTTCCTGACACATTATAGTGAGTGTTCCCAGCACATTTTCTACAGTGTTCCCAGCACATTATAGTGAGTGTTCCCAACACATTACAGAGAGTGTTCCCAACACATTATAGACAGTGTTCCCAGCACATTATAGAGAGTGTTCCCAACACATTATAGAGAGTGTTCCCAGCACATTTTCTACAGTGTTCCCAGCACATTATAGTGAGTGTTCCCAACACATTACCGAGAGTGTTCCCAGCATATTATAGACAGTGTTCCCAGCACATTATAGAGAGTGTTCCCAACACATTATAGTGAGTGTTCCCAGCACATTTTCTACAGTGTTCCCAGCACATTATAGTGAGTGTTCCCAACACATTACCGAGAGTGTTCCCAGCATATTATAGTGAGTGTTCCCAACACAATATAGAGAGTGTTCCCAGCACATTATGGAGAGTGTTCCCAGCACATTATGGAGAGTGATCCCAGCACATTATAGAGAGTGTTCCCAACACATTATGGAGAGTGATCCCAGCATATTGTAGAGAGTGTTCCCAACACATTGCAGAGAGTGTTCCCAAAACATTATAAACAGTGTTCCCAGCACATAAGAGAGAGTGTTCCCAGCAGATTAGAGACACTGTTACCAGCACATTACAGAGAGTGTTCCCAACACATTATAAAGAGTGTTCCCAACACATTATAGAGAGTGTTCCCAACACATTATAGAGAGTGTTCCCAACACATTATAGAGAGTGTTCCCAACACATTATAGAGAGTGTTCCCAACACATTATAGAGAGTGTTCCCAACACATTATAGAGAGTGTTCCCAACACATTATAGAGAGTGTTCCCAACACATTATAGAGAGTGTTCCCAGCACATTATAGAGAGTGTTCCTGACACATTATAGTGAGTGTTCCCAGCACATTTTCTACAGTGTTCCCAGCACATTATAGTGAGTGTTCCCAACACATTGCAGAGAGTGATCCCAACACATTATAGACAGTATTCCCAGCACATTATAGAGAGTGTTCCCAACACATTATAGTGAGTGTTCCCAGCACATTTTCTACAGTGTTCCCAGCACATTATAGTGAGTGTTCCCAACACATTACCGAGAGTGTTCCCAGCATATTATAGTGAGTGTTCCCAACACAATATAGAGAGTGTTCCCAACACATTATAGTGAGTGTTCCCAACACATTATAGAGATTGTTCCCAACACATTATAGAGATTGTTCCCAACGCATTATAGAGAGTGTTCCCGACACATTACAGAGAGAGCTCCCGACACATTATAGTCAGTGTTCCCGACACATGACAGAGAGTGTTCCCAACACATTATGGAGAGCGTTCCCAACACATCAGAGAGAGTGTTCCCAACACATTGTACAGATTGTTCCCAGCACATTATAGAGAGTGTTCCCAGCACATTATGGAGAGTGTTCCCAACACATTATAGAGGTCATTCCCAACACATCATAGAGAGTGTTCCCAGCACATTATGGAGAGTGTTCCCAGCACATTATGGAGAGTGTTCCCAACACATCATAGAGAGTGTTCCCAACACAATATAGAGAGTGTTCCCAACACATTATAGACAGTGTTCCCAACACATTATTAACAGTGTTCCCAGCACATAAGTGAGAGTGTTCCCAACACATCAGAGAGAGTGTTCCCAGCACATTATAGAGATTGTTCCCAACACATTGTAGAGAGTGTTCCAAGCACATTAGAGAGAGTGTTCCCAGCACATTATAGAGAGTGTTCCCAACACATTATAGAGAGTGATCCCAGCACATTATAGAGAGTGTTCCCAACACATGAGAGAGAGTGTTCCCAGCATATTGTAGAGAGTGTTCCCAACACATTGCAGAGAGTGTACCCAACACATTATCGACAGTGTTCCCAACACATTATAGAGTGTTCCCAACACATTATAGACAGTGTTCCCAACACATTATAGAGAGTGTTCCCAGCACATTATAGAGAGTGTTCCCAGCACATTATAGAGAGTGTTCCCAACACATGATAGAGAGTGTTCCCAACACATTATAGACAGTGTTCCCAACACATTATAGACAGTGTTCCCAACACATTATAGAGAGTGTTCCCAGCACATTATAGAGAGTGTTCACAGCACATTATAGAGAGTGTTCCCAACACATTATAGACAGTGTTCCCAACACATTATAGAGAGTGTTCCCAGCACATTATAGAGAGTGTTCCCAGCACATTATAGAGAGTGTTCCCGACACATCATAGACAGTGTTCCCAGCACATTATGAAGAGTGTTCCCAGCACATTATGGAGAGTGATCCCAGCACATTATAGAGAGTGTTCCCAACACATTATGGAGAGTGATCCCAGCATATTGTAGAGAGTGTTCCCAACACATTGCAGAGAGAGTTCCCAAAACATTATAAACAGTGTTCCCAGCACATAAGAGAGAGTGTTCCCAGCAGATTAGAGACACTGTTACCAGCACATTACAGAGAGTGTTCCCAACACATTATAAAGAGTGTTCCCAGCACATTATAGAGAGTGTTCCCAGCACATTAAAGAGGGTGTTCCCAGCACATTATAGTGAGTGTTCCCAGCACATTTTCTACAGTGTTCCCAGCACATTATAGTGAGTGTTCCCAACACATTATAAAGAGTGTTCCCAGCACATTATAGAGAGTGTTCCCAGCACATTAAAGAGGGTGTTCCCAGCACATTATAGAGAGTGTTCCGAACACAATATTGAAAGTGTTCCCAACACATTATAGAGTCTGTTCCTAACACATTATAGAGAGTGTTCCCAACACATTATAGAGAGTGTTCCCAGCACATTATAGAGAGTGTTCCCAGCACATTATAGAGAGTGTTCCTGACACATTATAGTGAGTGTTCCCAGCACATTTTCTACAGTGTTCCCAGCACATTATAGTGAGTGTTCCCAACACATTACAGAGAGTGTTCCCAACACATTATAGACAGTGTTCCCAGCACATTATAGTGAGTTTTCCCAGCACATTTTCTACAGTGTTCCCAGCACATTATAGTGAGTGTTCCCAACACATTGCAGAGAGTGATCCCAACACATTATAGACAGTGTTCCCAGCACATTATAGAGAGTGTTCCCAACACATTACAGAGAGTGTTCCCAACACATTATAGACAGTGTTCCCAGCACATTATAGAGAGTGTTCCCAACACATTACAGAGAGTGTTCCCAACACATTATAGACAGTGTTCCCAGCACATTATAGAGAGTGTTCCCAACACATTATGGACAGTGTTCCCAACACATTGTAGAGAGTGTTCCCAACACATTATAGAGAGTGTTCCCAACACATTATAGAGAGTGTTCCCAGCACATTATAGAGAGTGTTCCCAACACATTATAGAGAGTGTTCCCAGCACATTATAGAGAGTGTTCCTGACACATTATAGTGAGTGTTCCCAGCACATTTTCTACAGTGTTCCCAGCACATTATAGTGAGTGTTCCCAACACATTACAGAGAGTGTTCCCAACACATTATAGACAGTGTTCCGAGCACATTATAGAGAGTGTTCCCAACACATTATAGTGAGTGTTCCCAGCACATTATAGAGAGTGTTCCCAACACATTATAGTGAGTGTTCCCAGCACATTTTCCACAGTGTTCCCAGCACATTATAGTGAGTGTTCCCAACACATTACCGAGAGTGTTCCCAGCATATTATAGTGAGTGTTCCCAACACAATATAGTGTTCCCAACACATTATAGTGAGTGTTCCCAACACATTATAGAGATTGTTCCCAACGCATTATAGAGAGTGTTCCCGACACATTACAGAGAGAGCTCCCGACACATTATAGACAGTGTTCCCGACACATGACAGAGAGTGTTCCCAACACATTATGGACAGCGTTCCCAACACATCAGAGAGAGTGTTCCCAACACATTGTACAGATTGTTCCCAGCACATTATAGAGAGTGTTCCCAGCACATTATAGAGAGTGTTCCCAACACATTATAGAGGTCGTTCCCAACACATCATAGAGAGTGTTCCCAGCACATTATGGAAAGTGTTCCCAGCACATTATGGAGAGTGCTCCCAGCACATTATGCAGAGTGTTCCCAGCACATTATGGAGAGTGTTCCCAACACATCATAGAGAGTGTTCCCAACACAATATAGAGAGTGTTCCCAACACATTATAGACAGTGTTCCCAACACATTATTAACAGTGTTCCCAGCACATAAGTGAGAGTGTTCCCAACACATTAGAGAGAGTGTTCCCAGCACATTATAGAGATTGTTCCCAACACATTGTAGAGAGTGTTCCAAGCACATTAGAGAGAGTGTTCCCAGCACATTATAGAGAGTGTTCCCAACACATTATAGAGAGTGTACCCAGCACATTATAGAGAGTGTTCCCAACACATTAGAGAGAGTGTTCCCAACACATTATAGAGGTCGTTCCCAACACATCATAGAGAGTGTTCCCAGCACATTATGGAGAGTGTTCCCAGCACATTATGGAGAGTGTTCCCAACACATTATAGACAGTGTTCCCAACACATTATAGAGTGTTCCCAGCACATTATGGAGAGTGTTCCCAGCACATTATGGAGAGTGTTCCCAGCACAATATGGAGAGTGATCCCAGCACATTATAGAGAGTGTTCCCAACACATTATGGAGAGTGATCCCAGCATATTGTAGAGAGTGTTCCCAACACATTGCAGAGAGTGTTCCCAAAACATTATAAACAGTGTTCCCAGCACATAAGAGAGAGTGTTCCCAGCAGATTAGAGAAACTGTTACCAGCACATTACAGAGAGTGTTCCCAACACATTATAAAGAGTGTTCCCAGCACATTATAGAGAGTGTTCCCAACACATTATGGAGAGTGTTCCCAACACATTATAGAGAGTGTTCCCAGCACATTATAGAGTCTGTTCCTAACACATTATAGAGAGTGTTCCCAACACATTATAGAGAGTGTTCCCAGCACATTATAGAGAGTGTTCCCAACACATTATAGAGAGTGTTCCCAACACATTATAGAGAGTGATCCCAGCACATTATAGAGAGTGTTCCTGACACATTATAGAGAGAGCTCCCGACACATTATAGACAGTGTTCCCGACACATTACAGAGAGTGTTCCCAACACATTATGGAGAGCGTTCCCAACACATTATAGAGAGTGTTCCCAGCACATTATAGAGTCTGTTCCTAACACATTATAGAGAGTGTTCCCAGCACATTTTCTACAGTGTTCCCGGCACATTATAGTGAGTGTTCCCAACACATTACAGAGAGTGTTCCCAGCATATTATAGTGAGTGTTCCCAACACATTATAGTGAGTGTTCCTCACACATTATAGACAGTGTTCCCAGCACATTATAGAGAGTGTTCCCAACACATTATAGTGAGTGTTCCCAGCACATTTTCTACAGTGTTCCCAGCACATTATAGTGAGTGTTCCCAACACATTACCGAGAGTGTTCCCAGCATATTATAGAGATTGTTCCCAACGCATTATAGAGAGTGTTCCCAGCACATTACAGAGAGAGCTCCCGACACATTATAGACAGTGTTCCCGACACATTACAGAGAGTGTTCCCAACACATTATGGAGAGCGTTCCCAACACATCAGAGAGAGTGTTTCCAACACATTGTACAGATTGTTCCCAGCACATTATAGAGAGTGTTCCCAGCACATTATAGAGAGTGTTCCCAACACATTATAGAGGTCGTTCCCAACACATCATAGAGAGTGTTCCCAGCACATTATGGAGAGTGTTCCCAGCACATTATGGAGAGTGCTCCCAGCACATTATGCAGAGTGTTCCCAGCACATTACGGAGAGTGTTCCCAACACATCATAGAGAGTGTTCCCAACACAATATAGAGAGTGTTCCCAACACATTATAGACAGTGTTCCCAACACATTATTAACAGTGTTCCCAGCACATAAGTGAGAGTGTTCCCAACACATTAGAGAGAGTGTTCCCAGCACATTATAGAGATTGTTCCCAACACATTGTAGAGAGTGTTCCAAGCACATTATAGAGAGTGTTCCCAGCACATTATAGAGAGTGTTCCCAACACATTATAGAGAGCGTACCCAGCACATTATAGAGAGTGTTCCCAACACATTAGAGAGAGTGTTCCCAACACATTATAGAGGTCGTTCCCAACACATCATAGAGAGTGTTCCCAGCACATTATGGAGAGTGTTCCCAGCACATTATGGAGAGTGTTCCCAACACATTATAGAGATTGTTCCCAACACATTATAAACAGTGTTCCCAGCACATTATAGAGAGTGTTCCCAGCACATTATACACAGTGTTCCCAGCACATTATAGACAGAGTTCCCAGCACATTATAGACAGTGTTCCCAACACATTTTAAGAGTGTTCCCAGCACATTATAGAGAGTGTTCCCAGCACATTATAGAGCGTGTTCCCAGCACATCATAGAGAGTGTTCCCAGCACATTATAGAGAGTGTTCCCAGCACATTATCGAGATTGTTCCCAACACATTATAGAGATTGTTCCCAACACATTATAAAGAGTGTTCCCAGCACATTATAGACAGTGTTCCCAACACATTATAGAGAGTGTTCCCAGCTCATTGCAGAGAGTGTTCCTGGCACATTACAGAGAGTGTTCCCAACACATAATGGAAGGTGTTCCCAGCACATTATACAGAGTGTTCCCAGCACATTATAGAGAGTGTTCCCAACACATTATGGAAGGTGTTCCCAGCACATTATACAGAGTGTTCCCAGCACATTATAGAGTCTGTTCCCAACACATTATAGACAGTGTTCCCAGCACATAAGAGAGAGTGTACCCAGCACATGATAGAGAGTGTTCCCAACACATCATAGAGAGTGTTCCCGGCAAATTATAGAGAGTGTTCCCAGCACATTATAGACAATGTTCCCAACACATTATAAAGAGTGTTCCCAACACATCATAGAGAGTGTTCCTTACACATTTTCGAGAGTGCTCCCAACACATTACAGACACTGTTACCAGCACATTATAGACAGTGTTCCCAACACATTATAGAGAATGTTCCCAGCACATTATAGAGAGTGTTCCCAACACATTATAGAGAGTGTTCCCAACACATTATAGAGAGTGTTCCCAACACATTATAGAGAGTGTTCCCAGCACATTATAGAGAGTGTTCCTGACACATTATAGTGAGTGTTCCCAGCACATTTTCTACAGTGTTCCCAGCACATTATAGTGAGTGTTCCCAACACATTACAGAGAGTGTTCCCAACACATTATAGACAGTGTTCCGAGCACATTATAGAGAGTGTTCCCAACACATTATAGTGAGTGTTCCCAGCACATTATAGAGAGTGTTCCCAACACATTATAGTGAGTGTTCCCAGCACATTTTCCACAGTGTTCCCAGCACATTATAGTGAGTGTTCCCAACACATTACCGAGAGTGTTCCCAGCATATTATAGTGAGTGTTCCCAACACAATATAGAGAGTGTTCCCAACACATTATAGTGAGTGTTCCCAACACATTATAGAGATTGTTCCCAACGCATTATAGAGAGTGTTCCCGACACATTACAGAGAGAGCTCCCGACACATTATAGACAGTGTTCCCGACACATGACAGAGAGTGTTCCCAACACATTATGGACAGCGTTCCCAACACATCAGAGAGAGTGTTCCCAACACATTGTACAGATTGTTCCCAGCACATTATAGAGAGTGTTCCCAGCACATTATAGAGAGTGTTCCCAACACATTATAGAGGTCGTTCCCAACACATCATAGAGAGTGTTCCCAGCACATTATGGAAAGTGTTCCCAGCACATTATGGAGAGTGCTCCCAGCACATTATGCAGAGTGTTCCCAGCACATTATGGAGAGTGTTCCCAACACATCATAGAGAGTGTTCCCAACACAATATAGAGAGTGTTCCCAACACATTATAGACAGTGTTCCCAACACATTATTAACAGTGTTCCCAGCACATAAGTGAGAGTGTTCCCAACACATTAGAGAGAGTGTTCCCAGCACATTATAGAGATTGTTCCCAACACATTGTAGAGAGTGTTCCAAGCACATTAGAGAGAGTGTTCCCAGCACATTATAGAGAGTGTTCCCAACACATTATAGAGAGTGTACCCAGCACATTATAGAGAGTGTTCCCAACACATTAGAGAGAGTGTTCCCAACACATTATAGAGGTCGTTCCCAACACATCATAGAGAGTGTTCCCAGCACATTATGGAGAGTGTTCCCAGCACATTATGGAGAGTGTTCCCAACACATTATAGACAGTGTTCCCAACACATTATAGAGTGTTCCCAGCACATTATGGAGAGTGTTCCCAGCACATTATGGAGAGTGTTCCCAGCACAATATGGAGAGTGATCCCAGCACATTATAGAGAGTGTTCCCAACACATTATGGAGAGTGATCCCAGCATATTGTAGAGAGTGTTCCCAACACATTGCAGAGAGTGTTCCCAAAACATTATAAACAGTGTTCCCAGCACATAAGAGAGAGTGTTCCCAGCAGATTAGAGAAACTGTTACCAGCACATTACAGAGAGTGTTCCCAACACATTATAAAGAGTGTTCCCAGCACATTATAGAGAGTGTTCCCAACACATTATGGAGAGTGTTCCCAACACATTATAGAGAGTGTTCCCAGCACATTATAGAGTCTGTTCCTAACACATTATAGAGAGTGTTCCCAACACATTATAGAGAGTGTTCCCAGCACATTATAGAGAGTGTTCCCAACACATTATAGAGAGTGTTCCCAACACATTATAGAGAGTGATCCCAGCACATTATAGAGAGTGTTCCTGACACATTATAGAGAGAGCTCCCGACACATTATAGACAGTGTTCCCGACACATTACAGAGAGTGTTCCCAACACATTATGGAGAGCGTTCCCAACACATTATAGAGAGTGTTCCCAGCACATTATAGAGTCTGTTCCTAACACATTATAGAGAGTGCTCCCAGCACATTTTCTACAGTGTTCCCGGCACATTATAGTGAGTGTTCCCAACACATTACAGAGAGTGTTCCCAGCATATTATAGTGAGTGTTCCCAACACATTATAGTGAGTGTTCCCCACACATTATAGACAGTGTTCCCAGCACATTATAGAGAGTGTTCCCAACACATTATAGTGAGTGTTCCCAGCACATTTTCTACAGTGTTCCCAGCACATTATAGTGAGTGTTCCCAACACATTACCGAGAGTGTTCCCAGCATATTATAGAGATTGTTCCCAACGCATTATAGAGAGTGTTCCCAGCACATTACAGAGAGAGCTCCCGACACATTATAGACAGTGTTCCCGACACATTACAGAGAGTGTTCCCAACACATTATGGAGAGCGTTCCCAACACATCAGAGAGAGTGTTTCCAACACATTGTACAGATTGTTCCCAGCACATTATAGAGAGTGTTCCCAGCACATTATAGAGAGTGTTCCCAACACATTATAGAGGTCGTTCCCAACACATCATAGAGAGTGTTCCCAGCACATTATGGAGAGTGTTCCCAGCACATTATGGAGAGTGCTCCCAGCACATTATGCAGAGTGTTCCCAGCACATTACGGAGAGTGTTCCCAACACATCATAGAGAGTGTTCCCAACACAATATAGAGAGTGTTCCCAACACATTATAGACAGTGTTCCCAACACATTATTAACAGTGTTCCCAGCACATAAGTGAGAGTGTTCCCAACACATTAGAGAGAGTGTTCCCAGCACATTATAGAGATTGTTCCCAACACATTGTAGAGAGTGTTCCAAGCACATTATAGAGAGTGTTCCCAGCACATTATAGAGAGTGTTCCCAACACATTATAGAGAGCGTACCCAGCACATTATAGAGAGTGTTCCCAACACATTAGAGAGAGTGTTCCCAACACATTATAGAGAGTGTTCCCAACACATCATAGAGAGTGTTCCCAGCACATTATGGAGAGTGTTCCCAGCACATTATGGAGAGTGTTCCCAACACATTATAGAGATTGTTCCCAACACATTATAAACAGTGTTCCCAGCACATTATAGAGAGTGTTCCCAGCACATTATACACAGTGTTCCCAGCACATTATAGACAGAGTTCCCAGCACATTATAGACAGTGTTCCCAACACATTTTAAGAGTGTTCCCAGCACATTATAGAGAGTGTTCCCAGCACATTATAGAGCGTGTTCCCAGCACATCATAGAGAGTGTTCCCAGCACATTATAGAGAGTGTTCCCAGCACATTATCGGGATTGTTCCCAACACATTATAGAGATTGTTCCCAACACATTATAAAGAGTGTTCCCAGCACATTATAGACAGTGTTCCCAACACATTATAGAGAGTGTTCCCAGCTCATTGTAGAGAGTGTTCCCGGCACATTACAGAGAGTGTTCCCAACACATAATGGAAGGTGTTCCCAGCACATTATACAGAGTGTTCCCAGCACATTATAGAGAGTGTTCCCAACACATTATGGAAGGTGTTCCCAGCACATTATACAGAGTGTTCCCAGCACATTATAGAGTCTGTTCCCAACACATTATAGACAGTGTTCCCAGCACATAAGAGAGAGTGTACCCAGCACATGATAGAGAGTGTTCCCAACACATCATAGAGAGTGTTCCCGGCACATTATAGAGAGTGTTCCCAGCACATTATAGACAATGTTCCCAACACATTATAAAGAGTGTTCCCAACACATCATAGAGAGTGTTCCTTACACATTTTCGAGAGTGCTCCCAACACATTACAGACACTGTTACCAGCACATTATAGACAGTGTTCCCAACACATTATAGAGAATGTTCCCAGCACATTATACAGAGTGCTCCCAGCACATTATAGACAGTGTTCCCAACACATTATAGAGAGTGTTCCCAGCTCATTGTAGAGAGTGTTCCCGGCACATTACAGAGAGTGTTCCCAACACATTATGGAAGGTGTTCCCAGCACATTATACAGAGTGTTCCCAGCACATTATAGAGAGTGTTCCCAACACATTATGGAAGGTGTTCCCAGCACATTATACAGAGTGTTCCCAGCACATTATAGACAGTGTTCCCAACACATTATAGAGAGTGTTCCCAGCACATTATAGACAGTGTTCCCAACACATTTTAAGGGTGTTCCCAGCACATTATAGAGAGTGTTCCCGGCACATTATAGACAGTGTTCCCAACACATTATAGAGAGTGTTCCCAGCACATTATGGACAGTGTTCCCAACACATTTTAAGAGTGTTCCCAGCACATTATAGACAGTGTTCCCAACACATTATAGAGAGTGTTCCCAGCACATTGTAGACAGTGTTCCCAACACATTATAGAGAGTGTTCCCAGCACATTATAGAGAGTGTTCTCAGCACATTATCGAGATTGTTCCCAACACATTATAGAGAGTGTTCCCAACACATTATAGAGTCTGTTCCCAACACATTATAGACAGTGTTCCCAGCACATAAGAGAGAGTGTACCCAGCACATTATAGAGAGTGTTCCCAACACATCATAGAGAGTGTTCCCGGCACATTATAGAGAGTGTTCCCAGCACATTATAGACAATGTTCCCAACACATTATAAAGAGTGTTCCCAACACATCATAGAGAGTGTTCCTTACACATTTTCGAGAGTGCTCCCAACACATTACAGACACTGTTACCAGCACATTATAGACAGTGTTCCCAACACATTATAGAGAATGTTCCCAGCACATTATACAGAGTGCTCCCAGCACATTATAGACAGTGTTCCCAACACATTATAGAGAGTGTTCCCAGCTCATTGTAGAGAGTGTTCCCGGCACATTACAGAGAGTGTTCCCAACACATTATGGAAGGTGTTCCCAGCACATTATACAGAGTGTTCCCAGCACATTATAGAGAGTGTTCCCAACACATTATGGAAGGTGTTCCCAGCACATTATACAGAGTGTTCCCAGCACATTATAGACAGTGTTCCCAACACATTATAGAGAGTGTTCCCAGCACATTATAGACAGTGTTCCCAACACATTTTAAGAGTGTTCCCAGCACATTATAGAGAGTGTTCCCGGCACATTATAGACAGTGTTCCCAACACATTATAGAGAGTATTCCCAGCACATTATAGACAGTGTTCCCAACACATTTTAAGAGTGTTCCCAGCACATTATAGACAGTGTTCCCAACACATTATAGAGAGTGTTCCCAGCACATTATAGACAGTGTTCCCAACACATTATAGAGAGTGTTCCCAGCACATTATAGAGAGTGTTCCCAGCACATTATAGACAGTGTTCCCAACACATTATAGAGAGTGTTCCCAGCACATTATAGACAGTGTTCCCAACACATTTTAAGAGTGTTCCCAACACATTATAGAGTCTGTTCCCAGCACATTATAGAGAGTGTTCCCGACACATTATAGAGAGTGTTCCCAGCACATTATAGACAGTGTTCCCAACACATTTTAAGAGTGTTCCCAACACATTATAGAGTCTGTTCCCAGCACATTATAGAGTCTGTTCCCAGCACATTATAGAGAGTGTTCCCAAAACATTATAGAGAGTGTTCCCAGCACATTATAGACAGTGTTCCCAACACATTTTAAGAGTGTTCCCAGCACATTATAGAGAGTGTTCCCAACACATTATAGTGAGTATTCCCAACACATTATAGAGAGTGTTCCCAGCACAATATAGAGAGTGTTCCCAGCACATTATAGAGAGTGTTCCCAACACATTATAGAGAGTGTTCCCGACACATTATAGACAGTGTTCCCGACACATTACAGAGAGCGTTCCCAACACATCAGAGAGAGTGTTCCCAACACATTGTACAGATTGTTCCCAGCACATTATAGAGAGTGTTCCCAGCACATTATAGAGAGTGTTCCCAACACAATATAGAGGTCGTTCCCAACACATTATGCAGAGTGTTCCCAGCACATCATGGAGAGTGTTCCTAACACATCATGGAGAGTGTTCCCAACACATTGTAGAGAGTGTTCCCAACACATTATAGACAGTGTTCCCAACACATTATAAACAGTGTTCCCAGCACATAAGTGAGAGTGTTCCCAGCACATTATAGAGATTGTTCCCAACACATTGTAGAGAGTGTTCCAAGCACATTATAGAGATTGCTCCCAACACATTGTAGAGAGTGTTCCCAGCACATTATAGAGAGTGTTCCCAACACATTATAGAGAGTGTTCCCAACACATTATAGAGAGTGTTCGCAACACATTATGGAGAGTGTTCCTTGCACGTCATAGAGAGTGTTCCCAACACATTATAGACAGTGGAACCAGCACTTTGTAGAGAGAGTTCCCAACACATTATAAACAGTGTTCCCAACACATTATAAACAGTGTTCCCAACACATTATAAACAGTGTTCCCAGCACATTATAGAGAGTGTTCCCAGCACATTATAGAGAGTGTTCCCAACACATCATAGAGAGTGTTCTTTACACATTATAGAGTGTGCTCCCAGCACATTAGAGACACTGTTACCAGCACATTACAGACAGTGTTCCCAACACTTGATAGAGAATGTTCCCAGCACATTATACAGATTGTTCCCAGCACATTATAGAAAGTGTTCCCAACACATTATAGAGAGTGTTCCCAGCACATTATAGAGAGTGTTCCCAACACATTATAGAGAGTGTTCCCAGCACATTATAGAGAGTGTTCCCAGAACATTATAGACAGTGTTCCCAACACATTATAGAGAGTGTTCCCAGCACATTATAGACAGTGTTCCCAACACATTTTAAGAGTGTTCCCAACACATTATAGAGTCTGTTCCCAGCACATTATAGAGAGTGTTCCCGACACATTATAGAGAGTGTTCCCAGCACATTATAGACAGTGTTCCCAACACATTTTAAGAGTGTTCCCAACACATTATAGAGTCTGTTCCCAGCACATTATAGAGTCTGTTCCCAGCACATTATAGAGAGTGTTCCCAAAACATTATAGAGAGTGTTCCCAGCACATTATAGACAGTGTTCCCAACACATTTTAAGAGTGTTCCCAGCACATTATCGAGAGTGTTCCCAACACATTATAGTGAGTATTCCCAACACATTATAGAGAGTGTTCCCAGCACAATATAGAGAGTGTTCCCAGCACATTATAGAGAGTGTTCCCAACACATTATAGAGAGTGTTCCCGACACATTATAGACAGTGTTCCCGACACATTACAGAGAGCGTTCCCAACACATCAGAGAGAGTGTTCCCAACACATTGTACAAATTGTTCCCAGCTCATTATAGAGAGTGTTCCCAGCATATTATAGAGAGTGTACCCAACACATTATAGAGGTCGTTCCCAACACATTATGCAGAGTGTTCCCAGCACATCATGGAGAGTGTTCCCAACACATCATAGAGAGTGTTCCCAACACATTATAGAGAGTGTTCCCAACACATTATAGACAGTGTTCCCAACACATTATAAACAGTGTTCCCAGCACATAAGTGAGAGTGTTCCCAGCACATTATAGAGATTGTTCCCAACACATTGTAGAGAGTGTTCCAAGCACATTATAGAGATTGCTCCCAACACATTGTAGAGAGTGTTCCCAGCACATTATAGAGAGTGTTCCCAACACATTATAGAGAGTGTTCCCAACACATTATAGAGAGTGTTCGCAACACATTATGGAGAGTGTTCCTTGCACGTCATAGAGAGTGTTCCCAACACATTATAGACAGTGGAACCAGCACTTTGTAGAGAGAGTTCCCAACACATTATCGAGAGTGTTCCCAACACATTATAAACAGTGTTCCCAGCACATTATAGAGAGTGTTCCCAGCACATTATAGAGAGTGTTCCCAACACATCATAGAGAGTGTTCTTTACACATTATAGAGTGTGCTCCCAGCACATTAGAGACACTGTTACCAGCACATTACAGACAGTGTTCCCAACACATGATAGAGAATGTTCCTAGCACATTATACAGATTGTTCCCAGCACATTATAGAAAGTGTTCCCAACACATTATAGAGAGTGTTCCCAGCACATTATAGAGAGTGTTCCCAACACATTATAGAGGGTTTTCCCTGCACATGAAACGGAGTGTTCCCAACACAATATACAGAATGTTCCCAACACATTATAAAGAGTGTTCCCAACACATTATAGACAGTGTTACCAGCACATTATAGACAGTGTTCCCAGCACATTATAGAGAGGGTTCCCAACACATTACAGAGAGTGTTCCCAACACATTATACAGAGTGTTCCCATCACATTACAGAGAGTGTTCCCAACACATTATAGAGAGTGTTCCCAACACATTATAGAGAGTGTTCCCAGCACATAAGAGAGAGTGTTCCCAGCATATAAGACAGTGTGTTCCCAGCACATTAAATAGAGTGTTCCCAACACATCATAGAGAGTGTTCCTAACACATTATAGAGTGTTCCCAACACATTATAGAGTCTGTTCCGAACACATTATAGAGAGTGTTCCCAGCACATTATAGTGAGTGTTCCCAACACATTATAGAGAGTGTTCCTGACACACTATTGTGAGTGTTCCCAACTCATTATAGAGAGTGTTCCCAACACATTATAGAGAGCGTTCCCAGCACATCAGAGAGAGTGTTCCCAGCACATTATGGAGAGTGTTCCCAACACATCATAGAGAGTGTTCCCAGCACATTATAGACAGTGTTACCAGCACATTATAGAGAGTGTTCCCAACACATTATAGAGAGTGTTCCCAACACATTATAGAGAGTGTTCCCAACACATTATAGAGAGTGTTCCCAACACATTAGAGAGAGTGTTCCCGACACATTATGGAGAGTGTTCCTTACACATCATAGAGAGTGTTACCAGCACATTATAGAGAGTGTTCCCAACACATTATAGAGAGTGTTCCCAACACATCATTGAGAGTGTTCCTTGCACATCATAGAGAGTGTTACCAGCACATTATAGACAGTGTTCCCAACACATGAAAGAGAGTGTTCCCAGCACATTATTTGCAGTGTTCCCAGCACATTATAGAGAGTGTTCCCAACACATTATAGCGAGTGTTCCAAACACATTATAGAGAGTGTTCCCAACACATTATAGAGAGTGTTCCCAACACATTATAGACAGTGTTCCCAGCACATTATTTGCAGTGTTCCCAACACATTATAGAGAGTGTTCCCAACACATTATAGAGAGTGTTCCCAACACATTATAGACAGTGTTACCAGCACATTATAGAGAGTGTTCCCAACACATTATAGACAGTGTTCCCAACACATTACAAACAGTGTTCCCAGCACATAAGTGAGAGTGTTCCCAACACATTATAGAGAGTGTTCCCAACACATTTTCGAGAGTGTTCCCGACACATTATGGAGAGTGTTCCTTACACATCATAGAGAGTGTTCCCAACACATTATAGAGAGTGTTCCCAACACATTATAGAGAGCGTTCCCAACACATTATAGAGAGTCTTCCCAACAGATTATAGAGAGTGTTCCCAACACATTATAGAGAGTGTTCCCAACACATCATTGAGAGTGTTCCTTGCACATCATAGAGAGTGTTCCCAACACATTATAGAGAGTGTTCCCAACACATTTTCGAGAGCGTTCCCAACACATTATAGAGAGTGTTCCCAACAGATTATAGAGAGTGTTCCCAACACATTATAGAGAGTGTTCCCAACACATCATTGAGAGTGTTCCTTGCACATCATAGAGAGTGTTCCCAACACATTATAGACAGTGTTCCCAACACATCATTGAGAGTGTTCCTTGCACATCATAGAGAGTGTTCCCAACACATTATAGAGAGTGTTCCCAACACATTATAGAGAGCGTTCCCAACACATTATAGAGAGTGTTCCCAACAGATTATAGAGAGTGTTTACAGCACATTATGGAGAGTGTTCCCAACACATTATAGACAGTGTTCCCAACACATTACAAACAGTGTTCCCAGCACATAAGTGAGAGTGTTCCCAACACATTTTCGAGAGTGTTCCCGACACATTATGGAGAGTGTTCCTTACACATCATAGAGAGTGTTCCCAACACATTATAGAGAGTGTTCCCAACACATTATAGAGAGCGTTCCCAACACATTATAGAGAGTCTTCCCAACAGATTATAGAGAGTGTTCCCAACACATTATAGAGAGTGTTCCCAACACATCATTGAGAGTGTTCCTTGCACATCATAGAGAGTGTTCCCAACACATTATAGAGAGTGTTCCCAACACATTTTCGAGAGCGTTCCCAACACATTATAGAGAGTGTTCCCAACAGATTATAGAGAGTGTTCCCAACAGATTATAGAGAGTGTTCCCAACACATTATAGAGAGTGTTCCCAACACATCATTGAGAGTGTTCCTTGCACATCATAGAGAGTGTTCCCAACACATTATAGACAGTGTTCCCAACACATCATTGAGAGTGTTCCTTGCACATCATAGAGAGTGTTCCCAACACATTATAGAGAGTGTTCCCAACACATTATAGAGAGCGTTCCCAACACATTATAGAGAGTGTTCCCAACAGATTATAGAGAGTGTTTACAGCACATTATGGAGAGTGTTCCCAACACATTATAGACAGTGTTCCCAACACATTTTCGAGAGTGTTCCCAACACATTATAGAGAGTGTTCCCAGCACATTATACAGAGTGTTCCCAACACATTATACAGAATGTTCCCAACACATTATACAGAGTGTTCCCAACACATTATAGAGAGTGTTCCCAGCACATTATAGAGAGTGTTCCCAACACATTATAGACAGTGTTACCAGCACATTATAGACAGTGTTCCCAGCACATTATTTGCAGTGTTCCCAGCACATTACAGAGAGTGTTCCCAACACATTATGCAGAATGTTCCCAACACATTATAAAGAATGTTCCCAACACATTATACAGAATGTTCCCAACACATTATACAGAGTGTTCCCAACACATAAGAGAGAGTGTTCCCAGCACATTATAGAGTCTGTTCCGAACACATTATGTAGAGTGTTCCGAAAACATTATGGACAGTGTTCTCAACACATTATAGACACTGATACCAGCACATTATAGAGAGTGTTCCCAACACATTAGAGAGAGTGTGCCCAGCACATTATAGAGAGTGTTCCCGACACATTATGGAGAGTGTTCCCAACACATTATAGAGTGTTCCCAACACATCATTGAGAGTGTTCCTTACACATCATAGAGAGTGTTACCAGCACATTATAGAGAGTGTTCCCAACACATTATAGAGAGTGTTCCCAACACATCATTGAGAGTGTTCCTTGCACATCATAGAGAGTGTTCCCAGCACATTACAGACAGTGTTACCAGCACATTATAGAGAGTCTTCCCAACACATTACAGAGAGTGTTCCCAACACATTATAGAGAGTGTTAACAGCACATTATGGAGAGTGTTCCCAACACATTATAGAGTGTTCCCAACACATCATTGAGAGTGTTCCTTACATATCATAGAGAGTGTTACCAGCACATTATAGAGAGTGTTCCCAACACATTATAGAGAGTGTTCCCAACACATCATTGAGAGTGTTCCTTGCACATCATAGAGAGTGTTCCCAGCACATTACAGACAGTGTTACCAACACATTACAGAGAGTGTTCCCAACACATTATAGAGAGTGTTAACAGCACATTATGGAGAGTGTTCCCAGCACATTATTTGCAGTGTTCCCAGCACATTACAGAGAGTGTTCCCAACACATTATACAGTGTTCCCAACACATTATAGAGAGTGTTCCCAACACATTATAGAGAGTGTTCCCAACACATTATAGACAGTGTTACCAGCACATTATAGACAGTGTTCCCAGCACATTATTTGCAGTGTTCCCAGGACATTACAGAGAGTGTTCCCAACACATTATACAGAATGTTCCCAACACATTATACAGAATGTTCCCAACACATCATAGAGAGTGTTCCCAACACATCATTGAGAGTCTTCCTTCCACATCATAGAGAGTGTTCCCAGCACATTATAGACAGTGTTACCAGCACATTATAGAGAGACTTCCCAACACATTACAGAGAGTGTTCCCAACACATTATAGAGAGTGTTAACAGCACATTATGGAGAGTGTTCCCAACACATTATAGAGAGTGTTCCCAACACATTATAGACAGTGTTCCCAACACATTATAGACAGTGTTACCAGCACATTATAGACAGTGTTCCCAGCACATTATTTGCAGTGTTCCCAGCACATTACAGAGAGTGTTCCCAACACATTATAGAGAGTGTTCCCAGCACATTATACAGAGTGTTCCCAACACATTATACAGAATGTTCCCAACACATTATACAGAGTGTTCCCAACACATTATAGAGAGTGTTCCCAGCACATTATAGAGAGTGTTCCCAACACATTATAGACAGTGTTACCAGCACATTATAGACAGTGTTCCCAGCACATTATTTGCAGTGTTCCCAGCACATTACAGAGAGTGTTCCCAACACATTATGCAGAATGTTCCCAACACATTATAAAGAATGTTCCCAACACATTATACAGAATGTTCCCAACACATTATACAGAGTGTTCCCAACACATAAGAGAGAGTGTTCCCAGCACATTATAGAGTCTGTTCCGAACACATTATGTAGAGTGTTCCGAAAACATTATGGACAGTGTTCTCAACACATTATAGACACTGATACCAGCACATTATAGAGAGTGTTCCCAACACATTAGAGAGAGTGTGCCCAGCACATTATAGAGAGTGTTCCCGACACATTATGGAGAGTGTTCCCAACACATTATAGAGTGTTCCCAACACATCATTGAGAGTGTTCCTTACACATCATAGAGAGTGTTACCAGCACATTATAGAGAGTGTTCCCAACACATTATAGAGAGTGTTCCCAACACATCATTGAGAGTGTTCCTTGCACATCATAGAGAGTGTTCCCAGCACATTACAGACAGTGTTACCAGCACATTATAGAGAGTCTTCCCAACACATTACAGAGAGTGTTCCCAACACATTATAGAGAGTGTTAACAGCACATTATGGAGAGTGTTCCCAACACATTATAGAGTGTTCCCAACACATCATTGAGAGTGTTCCTTACATATCATAGAGAGTGTTACCAGCACATTATAGAGAGTGTTCCCAACACATTATAGAGAGTGTTCCCAACACATCATTGAGAGTGTTCCTTGCACATCATAGAGAGTGTTCCCAGCACATTACAGACAGTGTTACCAACACATTACAGAGAGTGTTCCCAACACATTATAGAGAGTGTTAACAGCACATTATGGAGAGTGTTCCCAGCACATTATTTGCAGTGTTCCCAGCACATTACAGAGAGTGTTCCCAACACATTATACAGTGTTCCCAACACATTATAGAGAGTGTTCCCAACACATTATAGAGAGTGTTCCCAACACATTATAGACAGTGTTACCAGCACATTATAGACAGTGTTCCCAGCACATTATTTGCAGTGTTCCCAGGACATTACAGAGAGTGTTCCCAACACATTATACAGAATGTTCCCAACACATTATACAGAATGTTCCCAACACATCATAGAGAGTGTTCCCAACACATCATTGAGAGTCTTCCTTCCACATCATAGAGAGTGTTCCCAGCACATTATAGACAGTGTTACCAGCACATTATAGAGAGTCTTCCCAACACATTACAGAGAGTGTTCCCAACACATTATAGAGAGTGTTAACAGCACATTATGGAGAGTGTTCCCAACACATTATAGAGAGTGTTCCCAACACATTATAGACAGTGTTCCCAACACATTATAGACAGTGTTACCAGCACATTATAGACAGTGTTCCCAGCACATTATTTGCAGTGTTCCCAGCACATTACAGAGAGTGTTCCCAACACATTATACAGAATGTTCCCAACACATTATACAGAATGTTCCCAACACATTATAGAGAGTGTTCCCAGCACATTATAGAGAGTGTTCCCAACACATTATAGAGAGTGTTCCGAACACATTATAGAGAGTGTTCCCAACACATTATAGAGAGTGTTACCAGCACATTATAGACAGTGTTCCCAGCACATTATTTGCAGTGTTCCCAACACATGAAAGACAGTGTTCCCAACACATTATAGAGAGTGATTCCAACACATTATAGAGAGTGTTCCCAACACATTATAGACAGTGTTCCCAACACATTACAAACAGTGTTCCCAGCACATAAGTGAGAGTGTTCCCAGCACATTATGGAGAGTGTTCCCAGCACATTATGCAGAGTGTTCCGAGCACATTATGGAGAGTGTTCCCAACACATCATAGAGAGTGTTCCCAACACATCATAGAGAGTGTTCCCAGCACACTTTGACAGTGTTACCAGCACATTATAGACAGTGTTCCCAACACATGAAAGAGAGTGTTCCCAGCACATTATTTGCAGTGTTCCCAACACATTATAGAGAGTGTTCCCAACACATTATAGCGAGTGTTCCCAACACATTATAGCGAGTGTTCCAAACACATTATAGAGATTGTTCCCAACACATTATAGAGAGTGTTCCCAACACATTATAGACAGTGTTCCCAGCACATTATTTGCAGTGTTCCCAACACATTATAGACAGTGTTCCCAACACATTATAGAGAGTGTTCCCAACACATTATAGAGAGTGTTCCCAACACATTATAGAGAGTGTTCCCAACACATTACAAACAGTGTTCCCAGCACATAAGTGAGAGTGTTCCCAGCACATTATAGACAGTGTTCCCAGCACATTATAGAGAGTGTTCCCAACACATTACAGAGAGTGTTCCCAACACATTATACAGAGTGTTCCCATCACATTACAGAGAGTGTTCCCAACACATTATAGAGTCGGTTCCGAACACATTATGTAGAGTGTTCCGAACATATTATAGAGAGTGTTCCCGACACATTATAGAGAGTGTTCCCGACACATTATAGAGAGTGTTCCCAGCACATTATAGAGAGTGTTCCCAACACATTATAGAGTCTGTTCCGAACACATTGTGTGGAGTGTTCCCAACACATTATAGAGAGTGTTCCCAACACAATATACAGAATGTTCCCAACACATTATAAAGAGTGTTCCCAACACATTATAGACTGTGTTACCAGCACATTATAGACAGTGTTCCCAGCACATTTTAGAGAGTGTTCCCAACACATTACAGAGAGTGTTCCCAACACATTATACAGAGTGTTCCCATCACATTACAGAGAGTGTTCCCAACACATTATAGAGAGTGTTCCCAACACATTATTGAGAGTGTTCCCAGCACATAAGAGAGAGTGTTCCCAGCATATAAGAGAGTGTGTTCCCAGCACATTAAATAGAGTGTTCCCAACACATCATAGAGAGTGTTCCTAACACATTATAGAGTCTGTTCCGAACACATTATAGAGAGTGTTCCCAGCACATTATAGTGAGTGTTCCCAACACATTATAGAGAGTGTTCCTGACACATTATTGTGAGTGTTCCCAATTCATTATAGAGAGTGTTCCCAGCACATTATAGAGTCTGTTCCGAACACATTACAGAGAGTGTTCCCAGCACATTATAGTGAGTGTTCCCAACACATTATAGAGAGTGTTCCTGACACATTATTGTGAGTGTTCCCAACTCATTATAGAGAGTGTTCCCAGCACATTATAGACAGTGTTCCCAGCACATTATGGAGAGTGTTCCCAACACATTATAGACAGTGTTCCCAGCACATTATAGAGAGTGTTCCCAACACATTATAGAGAGTGTTCCCAACACATTATAGAGAGTGTTCCCAACACATTATAGAGAGTGTTCCCAACACATTATAGAGAGTGTTCCCAACACATTAGAGAGAGTGTTCCCAACACATTATAGAGAGTGTTCCCAACACATTATAGAGAGTGTTCCCAACACATTATAGAGAGTGTTCCCAACACATTATAGAGAGTGTTCCCAACACATTATAGAGAGTGTTCCCAACACATTAGAGAGAGTGTTCCCGACACATTATGCAGAGTGTTCCTTACACATCATAGAGAGTGTTACCAGCACATTACAGACAGTGTTACCAGCACATTATAGACAGTGTTCCCAACACATGAAAGAGAGTGTTCCCAGCACATTATTTGCAGTGTTCCCAGCACATTATAGACAGTGTTCCCAACACATGAAAGAGAGTGTTCCCAGCACATTATTTGCAGTGTTCCCAGCACATTATCGCGAGTGTTCCAAACACATTATAGAGAGTGTTCCCAACACATTATAGAGAGTGTTCCCAACACATTATAGACAGTGTTCCCAGCACATTATTTGCAGTGTTCCCAACACATTATAGACAGTGTTCCCAACACATTATAGAGAGTGTTCCCAACACATTATAGAGAGTGTTCCCAACACATTACAAACAGTGTTCCCAGCACATAAGTGAGAGTGTTCCCAGCACATTATGGACAGTGTTCCCAGCACATTATAGAGAGTGTTCCCAACACATTACAGAGAGTGTTCCCAACACATTATACAGAGTGTTCCCATCACATTATAGACAGTGTTCCCAGCACATTATGGAGAGTGTTCCCAACACATTATAGACAGTGTTCCCAGCACATTATAGAGAGTGTTCCCAACACATTATAGAGAGTGTTCCCAACACATTATAGAGAGTGTTCCCAGCACATTATAGAGAGTGTTCCCAACACATTATAGAGAGTGTTCCCAACACATTATAGAGAGTGTTCCCAACACATTAGAGAGAGTGTTCCCAACACATTATAGAGAGTGTTCCCAACACATTATAGAGAGTGTTCCCAACACATTATAGAGAGTGTTCCCAACACATTATAGAGAGTGTTCCCAACACATTATAGAGAGTGTTCCCAACACATTAGAGAGAGTGTTCCCGACACATTATGCAGAGTGTTCCTTACACATCATAGAGAGTGTTACCAGCACATTACAGACAGTGTTACCAGCACATTATAGACAGTGTTCCCAACACATGAAAGAGAGTGTTCCCAGCACATTATTTGCAGTGTTCCCAGCACATTATAGACAGTGTTCCCAACACATGAAAGAGAGTGTTCCCAGCACATTATTTGCAGTGTTCCCAGCAAATTATAGCGAGTGTTCCAAACACATTATAGAGAGTGTTCCCAACACATTATAGAGAGTGTTCCCAACACATTATAGACAGTGTTCCCAGCACATTATTTGCAGTGTTCCCAACACATTATAGACAGTGTTCCCAACACATTATAGAGAGTGTTCCCAACACATTACAAACAGTGTTCCCAGCACATAAGTGAGAGTGTTCCCAGCACATTATAGACAGTGTTCCCA
Organism: Heptranchias perlo; assembly: GCF_035084215.1. Classification (NCBI taxonomy): domain Eukaryota; kingdom Metazoa; phylum Chordata; class Chondrichthyes; order Hexanchiformes; family Hexanchidae; genus Heptranchias; species Heptranchias perlo. Next base: position 40,944 of record NW_027139508.1, on the reverse strand, counting down.
GCACATTATAGAGAGTGTTCCCAACACATTACAGAGAGTGTTCCCAACACATTATACAGAGTGCTCCCATCACATTACAGAGAGTGTTCCCAACACATTATAGAGTCGGTTCCGAACACATTATGTAGAGTGTTCCGAACATATTATAGAGAGTGTTCCCAGCACATTATAGAGAGTGTTCCCAACACATTACAGAGAGTGTTCCCAACACATTATACAGAGTGTTCCCATCACATTACAGAGAGTGTTCCCAACACATTATAGAGTCGGTTCCGAACACATTATGTGGAGTGTTCCGAACACATTATAGACAGTATTCTCAACACATTATAGACACTGATCCCAGCACATTATAGAGAGTGTTCCCAACACATTATAGAGAGTGTTCCCAACACAATATACAGAATGTTCCCAACACATTATAAAGAGTGTTCCCAACACATTATAGACAGTGTTACCAGCACATTATAGACAGTGTTCCCAGCACATTTTAGAGAGTGTTCCCAACACATTATACAGAGTGTTCCCATCACATTACAGAGAGTGTTCCCAACACATTATAGAGAGTGTTCCCAACACATTATTGAGAGTGTTCCCAGCACATAAGAGAGAGTGTTCCCAGCATATAAGAGAGTGTGTTCCCAGCACATTAAATAGAGTGTTCCCAACACATCATAGTGAGTGTTCCTAACACATTATAGAGTGTTCCCAACACATTATAGAGTCTGTTCCGAACACATTATAGAGAGTGTTCCCAGCACATTATAGTGAGTGTTCCCAACACATTATAGAGAGTGTTCCTGACACATTATTGTGAGTGTTCCCAACTCATTATAGAGAGTGTTCCCAGCACATTATAGACAGTGTTCCCAGCACATTATGGAGAGTGTTCCCAACACATTATAGACAGTGTTCCCAGCACATTATAGAGAGTGTTCCCAACACATTATAGAGAGTGTTCCCAACACATTATAGAGAGTGTTCCCAGCACATTATAGAGAGTGTTCCCAACACATTATAGAGAGTGTTCCCAACACATTATAGAGAGTGTTCCCAACACATTATAGAGAGTGTTCCCAACACATTATAGAGAGTGTTCCCAACACATTATAGAGAGTGTTCCCAACACATTAGAGAGAGTGTTCCCAACACATTATAGAGAGTGTTCCCAACACATTAGAGTGTTCCCAACACATTATAGAGAGTGTTCCCAACACATTATAGAGAGTGTTCCCAACACATTATAGAGAGTGTTCCCAACACATTATAGAGAGTGTTCCCGACACATTATGCAGAGTGTTCCTTACACATCATAGAGAGTGTTACCAGCACATTACAGACAGTGTTACCAGCACATTATAGACAGTGTTGCCAACACATGAAAGAGAGTGTTCCCAGCACATTATTTGCAGTGTTCCCAGCACATTATCGAGAGTGTTCCCAACACATTATAGCGAGTGTTCCAAACACATTATAGAGAGTGTTCCGAACACATCATAGAGAGTGATCCCAACACATTATAGACAGTGTTCCCAGCACATTATTTGCAGTGTTCCCAACACATTATAGACAGTGTTCCCAACACATTATAGAGAGTGTTCCCAACACATCATAGAGAGTGTTCCCGGCACATTATAGACAGTGTTACCAGCACATTATAGAGAGTGTTCCCAACACATTATAGAGAGTGTTCCCAACACATTATAGACAGTGTTACCAGCACATTATAGAGAGTGTTCCCAACACATTACAAACAGTGTTCCCAGCACATAAGTGAGAGTGTTCCCAACACATTAGAGAGAGTGTTCCCAACACATTATAGAGAGTGTTCCCAACACATTTTCGAGAGTGTTCCCGACACATTATGGAGAGTGTTCCTTACACATCATAGAGAGTGTTCCCAACACATTATAGAGAGTGTTCCCAACACATTATAGAGAGCGTTCCCAACACATTATAGAGAGTGTTCCCAACAGATTATAGAGAGTGTTCCCAACACATTATAGAGAGTGTTCCCAACACATCATTGAGAGTGTTCCTTGCACATCATAGAGAGTGTTCCCAACACATTATAGAGAGTGTTCCCAACACATTATAGAGAGCGTTCCCAACACATTATAGAGAGTGTTCCCAACAGATTATAGAGAGTGTTCCCAACACATTATAGAGAGTGTTCCCAACACATCATTGAGAGTGTTCCTTGCACATCATAGAGAGTGTTCCCAACACATTATAGAGAGTGTTCCCAACACATCATTGAGAGTGTTCCTTGCACATCATAGAGAGTGTTCCCAACACATTATAGAGAGTGTTCCCAACACATTATAGAGAGCGTTCCCAACACATTATAGAGAGTGTTCCCAACAGATTATAGAGAGTGTTTACAGCACATTATGGAGAGTGTTCCCAACACATTATAGACAGTGTTCCCAACACATTTTCGAGAGTGTTCCCAACACATTATAGAGGGTGTTCCCAGCACATTATACAGTGTGTTCCCAACACATTATACAGAATGTTCCCAACACATTATACAGAGTGTTCCCAACACATTATAGAGAGTGTTCCCAGCACATTATAGAGAGTGTTCCCAACACATTATAGACAGTGTTACCAGCACATTATAGACAGTGTTCCCAGCACATTATTTGCAGTGTTCCCAGCACATTACAGAGAGTGTTCCCAACACATTATGCAGAATGTTCCCAACACATTATAAAGAATGTTCCCAACACATTATACAGAATGTTCCCAACACATTATACAGAGTGTTCCCAACACATAAGAGAGAGTGTTCCCAGCACATTATAGAGAGTGTTCTTAACACATTATAGAGAGTGTTCCCAACACATTATAGCGTCTGTTCCGAACACATTATGTAGAGTGTTCCGAACACATTATAGACAGTGTTCTCAACACATTATAGACACTGATACCAGCACATTATAGAGAGTGTTCCCAACACATTATAGAGAGTGTTCCCGACACATTATGGAGAGTGTTCCCGACACATTATGGAGAGTGTTCCCAACACATTATAGAGTGTTCCCAACACATCATTGAGAGTGTTCCTTACACATCATAGACAGTGTTACCAGCACATTATAGAGAGTGTTCCCAACACATTATAGCGAGTGTTCCCAACACATCATTGAGAGTGTTCCTTGCACATCATAGAGAGTGTTCCCAGCACATTACAGACAGTGTTACCAGCACATTTTTGAGAGTCTTCCCAACACATTACAGAGAGTGTTCCCAACACATTATAGAGAGTGTTAACAGCACATTACGGAGAGTGTTCCCAGCACATTATTTGCAGTGTTCCCAGCACATTACAGAGAGTGTTCCCAACACATTATACAGTGTTCCCAACACATTATAGAGAGTGTTCCCAACACATTATAGAGAGTGTTCCCAACACATTATAGACAGTGTTACCAGCACATTATAGACAGTGTTCCCAGCACATTATTTGCAGTGTTCCCAGGACATTATAGAGAATGTTCCCAACACATTATACAGAATGTTCCCAACACATCATAGAGAGTGTTCCCAACACATCATTGAGAGTCTTCCTTACACATCATAGAGAGTGTTCCCAGCACATTATAGACAGTGTTACCAGCACATTATAGAGAGTCTTCCCAACACATTACAGAGAGTGTTCCCAACACATTATAGAGAGTGTTAACAGCACATTATGGAGAGTGTTCCCAACACATTATAGACAGTGTTCCCAACACATTATAGAGATTGTTCCCAGCACATTATATAGAGTGTTCCCAACACATTATACAGAATGTTCCCAACACATTATAAAGAGTGTTCCCAGCACATTATAGAGAGTGTTCCCAACACATTATAGACAGTGTTACCAGCACATTATAGACAGTGTTCCCAGCACATTATTTGCAGTGTTCCCAGCACATTACAGAGAGTGTTCCCAACACATTATACAGAGTGTTCCCAACACATTATAGAGAGTGTTCCCAACACATTATAGACAGTGTTCCCAACACATTATAGACAGTGTTACCAGCACATTATAGACAGTGTTCCCAGCACATTATTTGCAGTGTTCCCAGCACATTACAGAGAGTGTTCCCAACACATTATACAGAATGTTCCCAACACATTATACAGAATGTTCCCAACACATTATAGAGAGTGTTCCCAGCACATTATAGAGAGTGTTCCCAACACATTATAGACAGTGTTCCCAGCACATTATTTGCAGTGTTCCCAGCACATTATAGAGAGTGTTCCCAACACATTATAGAGAGTGTTCCGAACACATTATAGAGAGTGTTCCCAACACATTATAGAGAGTGTTACCAGCACATTATAGACAGTGTTCCCAGCACATTATTTGCAGTGTTCCCAACACATTATAGACAGTGTTCCCAACACATTATAGAGAGTGATTCCAACACATTATAGAGAGTGTTCCCAACACATTATAGACAGTGTTCCCAACACATTACAAACAGTGTTCCCAGCACATAAGTGAGAGTGTTCCCAGCACATTATGGAGAGTGTTCCCAGCACATTATGCAGAGTGTTCCTAGCACATTATGGAGAGTGTTCCCAACACATCATAGAGAGTGTTCCCAACACATCATAGAGAGTGTTCCCAGCACACTTTGACAGTGTTACCAGCACATTATAGACAGTGTTCCCAACACATGAAAGAGACTGTTCCCAGCACATTATTTGCAGTGTTCCCAACACATTATAGAGAGTGTTCCCAACACATTATAGCGAGTGTTCCAAACACATTATAGAGATTGTTCCCAACACATTATAGAGAGTGTTCCCAACACATTATAGAGAGTGTTCCCAACACATTATAGCGAGTGTTCCAAACACATTATAGAGAGTGTTCCAAACACATTAGAGAGAGTGTTCCCAACACATCATTGAGAGTGTTCCTTACACATCATAGACAGTGTTACCAGCACATTACAGACAGTGTTACCAGCACATTATAGAGAGTGTTCCCAACACATTACAGAGAGTGTTCCCAACACATCATTGAGAGTGTTCCTTGCACATCATAGAGAGTGTTCCCAGCACATTACAGACAGTGTTACCAGCACATTATAGAGAGTGTTCCCAACACATTACAGAGAGTGTTCCCAACACATTATAGAGAGTGTTCCCAACACATCATTGAGAGTGTTCCTTGCACATCATAGAGAGTGTTCCCAGCACATTACAGACAGTGTTACCAGCACATTATAGAGAGTGTTCCCAACACATTACAGAGAGTGTTCCCAACACATTATAGAGAGTGTTAACAGCACATTATGGAGAGTGTTCCCAGCACATTATTTGCAGTGTTCCCAGCACATTACAGAGAGTGTTCCCAACACATTATACAGTGTTCCCAACACATTATAGAGAGTGTTCCCAACACATTATAGAGAGTGTTCCCAACACATTATAGACAGTGTTACCAGCACATTATAGACAGTGTTCCCAGCACATTATTTGCAGTGTTCCCAGGACATTACAGAGAGTGTTCCCAACACATTATACAGAATGTTCCCAACACATTATACAGAATGTTCCCAACACATCATAGAGAGTGTTCCCAACACATCATTGAGAGTCTTCCTTACACATCATAGACAGTGTTCCCAGCACATTATTTGCAGTGTTCCCAGGACATTATAGAGAGTGTTCCCAACACATTATACAGAATGTTCCCAACACATTATACAGAATGTTCCCAACACATCATAGAGAGTGTTCCCAACACATCATTGAGAGTCTTCCTTACACATCATAGAGAGTGTTCCCAGCACATTATAGACAGTGTTACCAGCACATTATAGAGAGTCTTCCCAACACATTACAGAGAGTGTTCCCAACACATTATAGAGAGTGTTAACAGCACATTATAGAGAGTGTTCCCAACACATCATTGAGAGTGTTCCTTACACATCATAGAGAGTGTTAACAGCACATTATGGAGAGTGTTCCCAACACATTATAGACAGTGTTCCCAACACATCATAGAGGGTGTTCCCAGCACCTTTTACAGAGTGTTCCCAACACATAATACAGAATGTTCCCAACACATTATAAAGAGTGTTCCCAACACATTATAGAGAGTGTTCCCAACACATTATAGACAGTGTTACCACACATTATAGACAGTGTTCCCAGCACATTATTTGCAGTGTTCCCAGCACATTACAGAGAGTGTTCCCAACACATTATAGAGAGTGTTCCCAACACATTATAGACAGTGTTCCCAACACATTATAGACAGTGTTACCAGCACATTATAGACAGTGTTCCCAGCACATTATTTGCAGTGTTCCCAGCACATTACAGAGAGTGTTCCCAACACATTATACAGAATGTTCCCAACACATTATACAGAATGTTCCCAACACATTATAGAGAGTGTTCCCAGCACATTATAGAGAGTGTTCCCAACACATTATAGACAGTGTTCCCAGCACATTATTTGCAGTGTTCCCAGCACATTATAGAGAGTGTTCCCAACACATTATACAGAATGTTCCCAACACATTATAGAGAGTGTTCCCAGCACATTATAGAGAGTGTTCCCAACACATTATAGAGAGTGTTCCCAGCACATTATTTGCAGTGTTCCCAACACATAATAGACAGTGTTCCCAACACATTATAGAGAGTGATTCCAACACATTATAGAGAGTGTTCCCAACACATTACAGACAGTGTTCCCAACACATTACAAACAGTGTTCCCAGCACATAACTGAGAGTGTTCCCAGCACATTATGGAGAGTGTTCCCAGCACATTATGCAGAGTGTTCCCAGCACATTATGGAGAGTGTTCCCAACACATCATAGAGAGTGTTCCCAACACATCATAGAGAGTGTTCCCAGCACACTTTGACAGTGTTGCCAGCACATTATAGACAGTGTTCCCAACACATGAAAGAGAGTGTTCCCAGCACATTATTTGCAGTGTTCCCAACACATTATAGAGAGTGTTCCCAACACATTATAGCGAGTGTTCCAAACACATTATAGAGATTGTTCCCAACACATTATAGAGAGTGTTCCCAACACATTATAGACAGTGTTCCCAGCACATTATTTGCAGTGTTCCCAACACATTATAGACAGTGTTCCCAACACATTATAGAGAGTGTTCCCAACACATTATAGACAGTGTTCCCAACACATTATAGACAGTGTTCCCAACACATTACAAACAGTGTTCCCAGCACATAAGTGAGAGTGTTCCCAGCACATTATGGAGAGTGTTCCCAGCACATTATGCAGAGTGTTCCCAGCACATTATGGAGAGTGTTCCCAACACATCATAGAGAGTGTTCCCAACACATTATAGACAGTGTTACCAGCACATTATAGAGAGTGTTCCCAACACATTATAGACAGTGTTCCCAACACATTACAAACAGTGTTCCCAGCACATATGTGAGAGTGTTCCCAACACATTCGAGAGAGTGTTCCCAACACATTATAGAGAGTGTTCCCAACACATTTTCGAGAGTGTTCCCGACACATTATGGAGAGTGTTCCTTACACATCATAGAGAGTGTTACCAGCACATTATAGAGAGTGTTCCCAACACATTATAGAGAGTGTTCCCAACACATCTTTGAGAGTGTTCCTTACACATCATAGAGAGTGTTCCCAACACATTATAGAGAGTGTTCCCAACACATTATAGAGAGCGTTCCCAACACATTATAGAGAGTGTTCCCAACAGATTATAGAGAGTGTTAGCAGCACATTATGGAGAGTGTTCCCAACACATTATAGACAGTGTTCCCAACACATTTTCGAGAGTGTTCCCAACACATTATAGAGGGTGTTCCCAGCACATTATACAGAGTGTTCCCAACACATTATACAGAATGTTCCCAACACATTATACAGAGTGTTCCCAACACATTATAGACAGTGTTCCCAGCACATTATTTGCAGTGTTCCCAGCACATTACAGAGAGTGTTCCCAACACATTATGCAGAATGTACCCAACACATTATAAAGAATGTTCCCAACACATTATACAGAATGTTCCCAACACATTATACAGAGTGTTCCCAACATATTATAGAGAGCGTTCCCAACACATTATCAACAGTGTTCCCAGCACATAAGAGAGAGTGTTCCCAGCACATAAGAGAGAGTGTTCCCAGCACATTATAGAGAGTGTTCTAAACACATTATAGAGAGTGTTCCCAACACATTATAGAGTCTGTTCCGAACACATTATGTAGAGTGTTCCGAACACATTATAGACAGTGTTCTCAACACATTATAGACACTGATACCAGCACATTATAGAGAGTGTTCCCAACACATTATAGAGAGTGCTCCCAACACATTATAGACTGTGTTCCCAACACATTATAGAGAGTGTTCCCAACACATTATAGAGAGTGCTCCCAACACATTATAGACTGTGTTCCCAACACATTATAGAGAGTGTTCCCAACACATTATAGAGAGTGTTCCCAACACAATATAGAGAGTGTTCCCGACACATTATAGAGAGTGTTCCCAACACATTATAGAGAGTGTTCCCAGCACATTATAGAGAGTGTTCCCGACACATTATAGAGAGTGTTCACAACACAATATAGAGAGTGTTCCCAACACAATATAGAGAGTGTTCCCAACACATTATAGAGAGTGTTCCCAACACATTATAGAGAGTGTTCCCGACACATTATAGAGAGTGTTCCCAACACAATATAGAGAGTGTTCCCAACACAATATAGAGAGTGTTCCCAACACATTATAGAGAGTGTTCCCAACACATTATAGAGAGTGTTGCCAACACATTAGAGAGAGTGTTCCCAACACATGAAAGAGAGTGTTCCCGACACATTATGGAGAGTGTTCCCGACACATTATACAGAATGTTCCCAACACATTATACAGAATGTTCCCAACACATTATACAGAGTGTTCCCAACATATTATAGAGAGCGTTCCCAACACATTATCAACAGTGTTCCCAGCACATAAGAGAGAGTGTTCCCAGCACATAAGAGAGAGTGTTCCCAGCACATTATAGAGAGTGTTCTAAACACATTATAGAGAGTGTTCCCAACACATTATAGAGTCTGTTCCGAACACATTATGTAGAGTGTTCCGAACACATTATAGACAGTGTTCTCAACACATTATAGACACTGATACCAGCACATTATAGAGAGTGTTCCCAACACATTATAGAGAGTGCTCCCAACACATTATAGACTGTGTTCCCAACACATTATAGAGAGTGTTCCCAACACATTATAGAGAGTGTTCCCAACACATTATAGAGAGTGCTCCCAACACATTATAGACTGTGTTCCCAACACATTATAGAGAGTGTTCCCAACACATTATAGAGAGTGTTCCCAACACATGAAAGAGAGTGTTCCCGACACATTATAGAGAGTGTTCCCGACACATCATTGAGAGTGTTCCTTACACATCATAGAGAGTGTTCCCAGCACATTATAGACAGTGTTACCAGCACATTATAGAGAGTCTTCCCAACACATTACAGAGAGTGTTCCCAACACATTGTAGTGAGTGTTAACAGCACATTATACAGAGTGTTCCCAACACATTATAGAGAGTGTTCCCAACACATTATAGACAGTGTTACCAGCACATTATTTGCAGTGTTCCCAGCACATTATTTGCAGTGTTCCCAGCACATTACAGAGAGTGTTCCCAACACATTATACAGAATGTTCCCAACACATTATACAGAATGTTCCCAACACATCATAGAGAGTGTTCCCAACACATTACAGAGAGTGTTCCCAACACATTATAGACAGTGTTCCCAACACATTATAGAGAGTGTTCCCAGCACATCATAGAGAGTGTTCCCAACACATCATAGAGGGTGTTCCCAGCACATTATACAGAGTGTTCCCAACACATTATACAGAATGTTCCCAACACATTATAAAGAGTGTTCCCAGCACATTATAGAGAGTGTTCCCAACACATTATAGACAGTGTTACCAGCACATTATAGACAGTGTTCCCAGCACATTCTTTGCAGTGTTCCCAGCACATTACAGAGAGTGTTCCCAACACATTATACAGAGTGTTCCCAACACATTATAGAGAGTGTTCCCAACACATTATAGACAGTGTTCCCAACACATTATAGACAGTGTTCCCAGCACATTATAGACAGTGTTACCAGCACAATATAGAGAGTGTTCCCAGCACATTATAGAGAGTGTTCCCAACACATTATAGACAGTGTTCCCAACACATTACAAACAGTGTTCCCAGCACATAAGTGAGAGTGTTCCCAACACATTAGAGAGAGTGTTCCCAACACATTATAGAGAGTGTTCCCAACACATTTTCGAGAGTGTTCCCGACACATTATGGAGAGTGTTCCTTACACATCACAGAGAGTGTTACCAGCACATTATAGAGTGTTCCCAACACATCATTGAGACTGTTCCTTACACATTATATAGAGTGTTCCCAACACATTATAGAGAGTGTTCCCAACACATTATAGAGAGTGTTCCCAACACATTATAGAGAGTGTTCCCAACAGATTATAGAGAGTGTTAACAGCACATTATGGAGAGTGTTCCCAACACATTATAGACAGTGTTCCCAACACATTTTCGAGAGTTTTCCCAACACATTATAGAGGGTGTTCCCAGCACATTATACAGAGTGTTCCCAACACATTATACAGAATGTTCCCAACACATTATAGACAGTGTTACCAGCACATTATAGACAGTGTTCCCAGCAAATTATTTGCAGTGTTCCCAGCACATTACAGAGAGTGTTCCCAACACATTATACAGAATGTTCCCAACACATTATACAGAATGTTCCCAACTCATTATACAGAGTGCTCCCAACACATTATAGAGAGCGTTCCCAACACATTATCAACAGTGTTCCCAGCACATAAGAGAGAGTGTTCCCAGCACATAAGAGAGAGTGTTCCCAACACATTATAGAGAGTGTTCCCAGCACATTATAGAGAGTGTTCCCAGCACATAAGAGAGAGCGTTCCCAACACATTATAGAGAGCGTTCCCAACACATTATCAACAGTGTTCCCAGCACATAAGAGAGAGTGTTCTAAACACATTATAGAGAGTGTTCGCAGCACATTATAGAGAGTGTTCTAAACACATTATAGAGCGTGTTCTCAACACATTATAGACTCTGATACCAGCACATTATAGACAGTGTTCTCAACACATTATAGACACTGATACCAGCACATTATAGAGAGTGTTCCCAGCACATCATAGACAGTGTTCCCAACACATTATAGGGAGTGTTCCCTACACTTTATAGAGAGAGTTCCCAGCACATTATAGAGAGTGTTCCCAGCACATTATAGTGAGTGTTCCCAACACATTATAGACAGTGTTCCCAGCACATTATGGAGAGTATTCCCAACACATTATAGACAGTGTTCCCAGCACATTATAGTGAGGGTTCCCAACGCATTATAGAGATTATTCACAGCATATTATTGAGAGTGTTCCCAACACATTATAGACAATGTTACCAGCACATTATAGAGAGTGTTCCCAGCACATTATAGACAGTGTTCCCAGCACATTATAGAGAGTGTTCCCAACACATTATAGAGAGTGTTCCCGGCACATTATAGAGAGTGTTCCCGACACATTATAGAGAGTGTTCCCGACACATTACAGTGTTCCCGATACATTATGGAGAGTTTTCCCAACACAATATTGAAAGTGTTCCCAACACATTATAGAGTCTGTTCCCAACACATTATTGAGAGTGTTCCTGACACATTATAGTGAGTGTTCCCGACTCATTATAGAGAGTGTTCCCAGCACATTATAGACAGTGTTCCCAGCACATTATGGAGAGTGTTCCCAACACATGATAGACAGTGTTCCCAGCACATTATAGAGAGTGTTCCCAACACATTATAGAGAGTGTTCCCAGCACATTATGGAGAGTGTTCCCAGCACATTAAAAACAGTGTTCCCAGCACATTATAGAGAGTGTTCCCAACACATTATAGACAATGTTACCAGCACATTATAGAGAGTGTTCCCAGCACATTATAGTGAGTGTTCCCAACACAATATAGAGAGTGTTCCCAGCACATTATAGTGAGTGTTCCCAACACATTAAAGACAGTGTTCCCAGCACATTAAAGACAGTGTTCCCAGCAAATTAAAGACAGTGTTCCCAGCACATTAAAAACAGTGTTCCCAGCACATTATAGACAGTGTTCCCAGCACATTATAGACAGTGTTCCCAGCAGATGATAGACAATGTTGCCAACACATTATAGAGAGTGTTCCCAGCACATTATAGTGAGTGTTCCCAACACATTATAGAGAGTGTTCCCAACACATTATCGAGAGTGTTCCCACCACATTATAGAGAGTGTTCCCAACACATTATAGAGAGTGTTCCCAACACATTATAGAGAGTGTTCCCAGCACATTATAGAGAGTGTCCCCAACACAATATAGATCGTCATATCAGCACATCATTGAGAGTGTTCACAACACATTATAGAAAGTGATTGCAACACATTATAGTGAGTGTTCCCAACACATTATTGAGACTCTTCCAAACAAATTATAGAGAGTTTTCCCAGCACATTATAGACAGTGTTCCCAGCACATTAGAGACTGCGTTCCCAGCACATTATAAACAATGTTCCCAGCACATTATAGACAGTGTTCCCAACACATTATAGACTGTGTTCCCAGCACATTAAAGAGAGTGTTCCCAGCACATTAAAGAGAGTGTTCCCAACACATTATAGAGAGTGTTCCCAGCACATTAAAGACAGTGTTCCCAGCACATTATAGACTGTGTTCCCAGCACATTATAGACAGTGTTCCCAGCACATTATAGACAGTGTTCCCAGCACATTATGGACAGTGTTCCCAGCACATTATAGACAATGTTACCAGCACATTATAGTGAGTGTTCCCAACACATTATAGACAGTGTTTCCAGCACATTATAGAGAGTGTTCCCAGCACATAAGAGACAGTGTTCCCAGCACATAAGAGACAGTGTTCCCAGCACATTATAGACAGTGTTCCCAGCACATTATAGACAGTGTTCCCAACACATTGCAGGGAGTGTTCCCAGCACATTATAGACAGTGTTCCCAACACATTATAGAGAGTGTTCCCAGCACATTATAGAGAGTGTTCCCAGCACATTATAGAGAGTGTTCCCAACACATTATGGAGAGTGTTCCCAGCACATTATAGAGAGTGTTCCCAGCACATTATAGACAGTGTTCCCAGCACATTATAGACAGTGTTCCCAGCACATTAGAGACTGCGTTCCCAGCACATTATAACCAATGTTCCCAGAACAATATAGAGAGTGTTCCCAACACATTATAGAGAGTGTTCCCAGCACATTATAGAGAGTGTTCCCAGCACATTAAAGACAGTGTTCCCAGCACATTATAGACAGTGTTCCCAGCACATGAAAAAGACTGTTCCCGACACATTATAGAGAGTGTTCCCAGCACATTATAGAGAGTGTTCCCAGCACATTATGGAGAGTTTTCCCAGCACATTATAGAGAGTGTTCCCAGCACATTATAGAGAGTTTTCCCTGCACATTATAGAGAGTGTTCCCAACACATTATGGAGAGTGTTCCCAGCACATTATAGAGAGTGTTCCCAGCACATTATAGACAGTGTTCCCAGCACATTATAGACAGTGTTCCCAGCACATTATGGAGAGTGTTCCCAGCACATTATAGAGAGTGTTCCCAGCACATTATAGAGAGTGTTCCCAACACATTATGGAGAGTGTTCCCGACACATTATAGAGAGTGTTCCCAGCACATTATAGAGAGTTTTCCCTGCAAATTATAGAGAGTGTTCCCAACACATTATGGAGAGTGTTCCCAGCACATTATAGAGAGTGTTCCCAACACATTATGGAGAGTGTTCCCGACACATTATAGAGAGTGTTCCCAGCACATTATAGAGAGTTTTCCCTGCACATTATAGAGAGTGTTCCCAACACATTATGGAGAGTGTTCCCAGCACATTATAGAGAGTGTTCCCAGCACATTATAGACAGTGTTCCCAGCACATAATAGAGAGTGTTCCCAGCACATTATGGACAGTGTTCCCAGCACATTATAGACAGTGTTCCCAGCACATTATAGAGAGTGTTCCCAGCACATTATAGACAGTGTTCCCAGCACATTATAGAGAGTGTTCCCAGCACATTATAGACAGTGTTCCCAGCACATTATAGAGAGTTTTCCCTGCACATTATAGAGAGTGTTCCCAGCACATTATAGGGAGTGTTCCCAGCACATTATCGACAGTGTTCCCAGCACATTATAGAGAGTGTTCCCAGCACATTATGGAGAGTGTTCCCAGCACATTATAGACAGTGTTCCCTGCACATTATAGAGAGTGTTCCCTGCACATTATGGACAGTGTTCCCAGCACTTTATAGACAGTGTTCCCAGCACATTATAGAGAGTGTTCCCAGCACATTATAGACAGTGTTCCCAGCACATTATAGAGAGTTTTCCCTGCACATTATAGAGAGTGTTCCCAGCACATTATAGGGAGTGTTCCCAGCACATTATAGACAGTGTTCCCAGCACATTATAGAGAGTTTTCCCTGCACATTATAGAGAGTGTTCCCAGCACATTATAGAGAGTGTTCCCAGCACATTATAGACAGTGTTCCCAGCACATTATAGAGAGTGTTCCCAGCACATTATAGACAGTGTTCCCAGCACATTATAGAGAGTTTTCCCTGCACATTATAGACAGTGTTCCCAGCACATTATAGAGAGTTTTCCCTGCACATTATAGAGAGTGTTCCCAGCACATTATAGGGAGTGTTCCCAGCACATTATAGACAGTGTTCCCAGCACATTATAGAGAGTTTTCCCTGCACATTATAGAGAGTGTTCCCAGCACATTATAGAGAGTGTTCCCAGCACATTATAGACAGTGTTCCCAGCACATTATAGAGAGTGTTCCCAGCACATTATAGACAGTGTTCCCAGCACATTATAGAGAGTTTTCCCTGCACATTATAGACAGTGTTCCCAGCACATTATAGAGAGTTTTCCCTGCACATTATAGAGAGTGTTCCCAGCACATTATAGGGAGTGTTCCCAGCACATTATAGACAGTGTTCCCAGCACATTATAGAGAGTTTTCCCTGCACATTATAGAGAGTGTTCCCAGCACATTATAGAGAGTGTTCCCAGCACATTATAGACAGTGTTCCCAGCACATTATAGAGAGTGTTCCCAGCACATTATAGACAGTGTTCCCAGCACATTATAGAGAGTTTTCCCTGCACATTATAGAGAGTTTTCCCTGCACATTATAGAGAGTGTTCCCAGCACATTATAGAGAGTGTTCCCAGCACATTATAGAGAGTGTTCCCAGCACATTATAGACAGTGTTCCCAGCACATTATAGAGAGTGTTCCCAGCACATTATAGAGAGTTTTCCCTGCACATTATAGAGAGTGTTCCCAGCACATTATAGAGAGTGTTCCCAGCACATTATAGACAGTGTTCCCAGCACATTATAGAGAGTGTTCCCAGCACATTATAGACAGTGTTCCCAGCACATTATAGAGAGTTTTCCCTGCACATTATAGAGAGTGTTCCTAGCACATTATAGACAGTGTTCCCAACACATTATAGAGAGTGTTCCCAGCACATTACGGAGAGTGTTCCCGACACATTATAGAGAGTGTTCCCGACACATTATAGAGAGTGTTCCCAACACATTATAGAGAGTTTTCCCTGCACATTATAGACAGTGTTCCCAACACATTATGGAGAGTGTTCCCTGCACATTATGGAGAGTGTTCCCAACACATTATGGAGAGTGTTCCCGACACATTATGGAGAGTGTTCCCGACACATTATAGAGAGTGTTCCCGACACATTATGGAGAGTGTTCCCGACACATTATAGAGAGTGTTCCCGACACATTATGGAGAGTGTTCCCAACACATTATAGAGAGTGTTCCCGACACATTGTGGAGAGTGTTCCCAACACATTATGGAGAGTGTTCCCGACACATTATGGAGAGTGTTCCCTGCACATTATGGAGAGTGTTCCCGACACATTGTGGAGAGTGTTCCCAACACATTATAGAGAGTGTTCCCGACACATTATGGAGAGTGTTCCCGACACATTATGGAGAGTGTTCCCAGCACATTATGGAGAGTGTTCCCAACACATTATGGAGAGTGTTCCCTGCACATTATGGAGAGTGTTCCCGACACATTGTGGAGAGTATGATGCGTTGGAAATTGAGCGTGTTCCAAACATGATATAGAGAGCGATCCCAACACATTATCGGGAGTTCTCCCCACACATTATAGAGAGTGTTCCCAACACATCATAGAGACCGGTCCAAGCGCATCATAAACAATCTTTCCAGCACATTGCAGAGAATGTCACCAACACTTTTTCGAGAATGTTCCCAGCACATCGTATTCTGTGTTCCCAGCACATCATAGAGTGTTCCCAGCACATCATAGACAATCTATCCAGCACATTATGGAGTTTGTTCCCAGCATATTATATCCAGTGTTCACAATGCATAATAGCGAGTGCTCCTAACACATTATAGCCAATGTTTCCAACACATTTTACGGACTATTTGCAGGATGTTATGGTGTTCCCAACACATTATAGATCGTCTTATCAGCACATCATTGAGAGTGTTCCCAACACATTATAGAAAGTGTTCCCAACACATTATAGAGAGTGTTCCCAACACATTATAGAAAGTGTTCCCGACACATTATAGAGAGTGTTCCCAACACATTATAGAGAGTGTTCCCAACACATTATAGACAGTGTTCCCGACACATTATAGAGAGTGTTCCCGACACATTATAGAGAGTGTTCCCAACACATAATAGAGAGTGTTCCCGACACATTATAGAGAGTGTTCCCGACACATTATAGAGAGTGTTCCCAGCACATTATAGAGAGTGTTCCCGACACATTATAGAGAGTGTTCCCAACACATTATAGAGAGTGTTCCCGACACATTATAGAGAGTGTTCCCAACACATTATAGAGAGTGTTCCCGACACATTATAGAGAGTGTTCCCGACACATTATAGAGAGTGTTCCCGACACATTATAGAAAGTGTTCCCAGCACATTATAGAGAGTGTTCCCAACACATTATAGAGAGTGTTCCCGACACATTATAGAAAGTGTTCCCAGCACATTATAGAGAGTGTTCCCAACACATTATAGAGAGTGTTCCCGACACATTATAGAGAGTGTTCCCGACACATTATAGAGAGTGTTCCCAACACATTATAGAGAGTGTTCCCGACACATTATAGAGAGTGTTCCCAACACATTATAGAGTGTTCCCAACACATTATAGACAGTGTTCCCGACACATTATAGACAGTGTTCCCGACACATTATAGAAAGTGTTCCCAGCACATTATAGAGAGTGTTCCCAACACATTATAGAGAGTGTTCCCGACACATTATAGAGAGTGTTCCCAACACATTATAGAAAGTGTTCCCGACACATTATAGAGAGTGTTCCCGACACATTATAGAGAGTGTTCCCAGCACATTATAGAGAGTGTTCCCAACACATTATAGAGAGTGTTCCCGACACATTATAGAGAGTGTTCCCAACACATTATAGAAAGTGTTCCCAACACATTATAGAGAGTGTTCCCGACACATTATAGAGAGTGTTCCCAACACATTATAGAGAGTGTTCCCGACACATTATAGAGAGTGTTCCCGACACATTATAGAGAGTGTTCCCAGCACATTATCGAGAGTGTTCCCAACACATTATAGAGAGTGTTCCCAGCACATTATAGAGAGTGTTCCCAACACATTATAGAGAGTGTTCCCAACACATTATAGAGAGTGTTCCCGACACATTATAGAGAGTGTTCCCAACACATTATAGAGAGTGTTCCCAACACATTATAGAGAGTGTTCCCAGTACATTATAGAGAGTGTTCCCAGCACATTATAGAGAGTGTTCCCGACACATTATAGAGAGTGTTCCCAACACATTATAGAGAGTGTTCCCAACACATTATAGAGAGTGTTCCCGACACATTATAGAGAGTGTTCCCAACACATTATAGAGAGTGTTCCCGACACATTATAGACAGTGTTCCCGACACATTATGGAGAGTGTTCCCGACACATTATGGAGAGTGTTCATAGAAAGGTTACAGCATGGAAGGAGGCCATTCATCCAATTGAATCCGTGCCAGCTCTGTGTCAGAGCAATCCAGCTAGTCCCACTGCCCCGCCCTATCCCCGTAGCCCTGCCCATTTTTTCCTTCAAGTACTTATCCAGTTCCCTTTTGAAGGCCATGATTGAATCTGCCTCCACCACCCCCTCGGGCAGTGCATTCCAGATCCTAACCACTCGCTGTGTTGAAAAGTTTTTCCTCATGTCACCTTTGGTTCTTTTACCAATCACCTTAAATCTATGTCCTCTGGTTCTCGACCCTTCCGCCAATGGGAACAGTTTCTCTCTATCTACTCTGTCTAGACCCTTCATGATTTTGAACACCTCAATCAAATCTCCTTTCAACCGTCTCTGTTCCAAGGAGAACAATCCCAGCTTCTCCAGTCTATCCATGTAACTAAAGTCCCTCATCCCTGGAATCATTCTAGATCCATCGGTCCCACCGGTTGATCCCCAGTTTAAGATCCACCGTGTTAATTGTGTGATTTATATCAATGAGTGTTCGTTGTATTCAGGTGGAGGGTATCAATTGGGGACTCTCCTGTATCCTTTTTTTCGGAGAGCTTATCTCGGGTGCGGAGTGTGACAGGGGAATCTCTGTGAA
Source organism: Heptranchias perlo (assembly GCF_035084215.1). Classification (NCBI taxonomy): domain Eukaryota; kingdom Metazoa; phylum Chordata; class Chondrichthyes; order Hexanchiformes; family Hexanchidae; genus Heptranchias; species Heptranchias perlo. The sequence continues at coordinate 22,075 of NW_027139508.1, read as the reverse complement.
CGAAAGCATGTAATTAACTAAAGACCAGGCTCCAGGATTCTATCCTGCACCACATGGCTTTCCATTTATAACACGTCGCTCCCACATGTTGATCCCATTAATTTCCACTGCTCCCACTTCACAATCTCCTTAGTTAAGATCCATTGGATCACTCGTTCATCCCCTTGTTAATATCCATTGCTCCCATGTGTTTATAAGAACATAAGAACATCAGAAATAGGAGCAGGAGTAGGCCATTCAATGACTGAGCATCCACCGCCCTCTGGGGAAACAATTCCAAAGATTCACAACCCTGAGTGAAGAAATTCCTTCTTAAATGTCCGACCCCTTATCCTGAGACTATTCCCCCTAGTTCTAGACTCTCTATCCAGGGGAAACAGCCTCTCAGCATCTACCCTGTCAAGCCCCCTCATAATCTTATATGTTTCAATGAGATCACCTCTCATTCTTCTAAACTCCAGAGAGTATAGGCCCATTCTACTCAATCTCTCCTCATAGGACAACCCTCTCATCCCAGGAATTAATCTAGTGAATCTTCGTTGCACCGCCTCTAAAGGCAAGTATATCCTTCCTTAGATGAGGAGACCAAAACTGTACACAGTACTCCAGGTGAGGTCTCACCAGAGCCCTGTACAACTGTAGTAAGACTTCCTCACTCTTGTACTCCAACCCCCTTGCAATAAAGGCCAACATACCATTTGCCTTCCTAAATGCTTGCTGTGTCAGCATGTTAACTTTCTGTGTTTCGTGTACGAGGACACCCAAGTCTCTCTGAACACCAACATTTAATAGTTTCTCACCATTTAAAAAATATTCTGTTTTTCTATTCTTCCTACCAAAGTGAATAACCTCACATTTCCCCACATTATACTCCATCTGCCACCTTCTTGCCCACTCACTTAACCTGTCTATATCCCTTTGCAGTCTCTTTGTGTCCTCCTCACAGCTTACTTTCCCACCGAGCTTTGTATCGTCAGCAAACTTGGATACATTACACTCGGTCCCTTCATCTGAGTCATTAATATAGATTGTAAATAGCTGAGGCCCAAGCACTGATCCCTGCGATACCCCACTAGTTACAGCCTGCCAACCCGAAAATGACCCACTTATTCCGACTCTGTTTTCTGTCCGTTAACCAATCCTCTATCCATGATAATATATTACCCCCAACCCCATGAGCCCTTATCTTGTGTAACAACCTTTTATGTGGCACCTTATCGAATGCCTTTTGAAAATCCAAATATACGACATCCACTGGTTCCCCTTTCTCTACCCTGCTAGTTTCATCCTCAAAAAACTCTAATAAATTTGTCAAACACGATTTCCCTTTCATAAAACCATGTTGACTCTGTCTAATCATATTATGATTTTCTAAGTGCCCTGTTACCACTTCCTTAACAATGGATTCCAGCATTTTCCCGACGACTGATGTCAGGCTAACTGGCCTGTAGTTCCCTGTTTTCTCTCTCCCTCCTTTCTTGACGATCCTTAGTTAAGATCCATCGCTCCCACTATTTGATCCCCTATTTGAGGTCTATTGCTCCCACTTGTTACATTGAGTTACATCGAAACTACAGCACAGAAACAGGCCATTCGGCCCACTGGTCTGCCAGCATTTATGCTCCACACGAGCTTCGTCCTTCCCTATTTCATCCAACCCTATTGGGGAAAGGCCAATTTTACTAAGCTGAGAAGTGATTTAGCAAAAGTGGACTGGAAACAGCTACTTGAAGGTAAATCAGTGTCAGAGCAGTGGGAGAGATTCAAGGGGGAGATAGTGAGGGTTCAGAGTAAACATGTTCCCACAAAGAAAAGTTGGATTCCCAAATCTAGAGCCTCTGGATGACAAGGAGCGAACAGGGTAAGATGAGGCAAAAAAGGGAAGCTTATGTCAGACACCGAGAGCTCAATACTGCAGAAAGCCGAGAGGAGGATAGAAAGTGCAGGGGTGAAATTAAACAGGAAATTAGGAAAGCAAAGAGAGGGCATGAAAAAATATTGGCAAGTAAAATCAAGGAAAAGCCAAAAATGTTCCATAAATACATTAAGAGCAAGAGGATAACTGAAAAGCGTAGAGCAGCGGAAAGAAAGTGTACTTTAGGCACGACAGATAAAATAAAAACTAGAAGGCGTAAGGCAATTAACCCAGCATCAAAGCTGTGGCAGGGGGTTGGGAACCTGAGCAGGGAGACAGAGGAAAGCGTATCAGGAAGGGACAGAAGGTATGGAGTAAAAGGTAAAGTGTTAAAAAAGGAAAAAGCAGGAACTAAGCGTCACAAAACAGATTTGAAAGTTCTTTATCTGAATGCACGTAGCATTCGTAACAAAATGGACGAGTTAACGGCACAAATAACTACGTATGGGTATGATCTTGTGGCCATTACAGAAACATGGCTGCAGGGTAACAACGACTGGGAATTAAATATGCCAGGGTATTTAACAATCAGGAAGGACAGGCAGGAAGGAAGGGGAGGTGGGGTGGCTATGTTAATAAAAGAAGGAATCACTGTATTACAGAGAAATGATATTGGGACAAAGGATCAGGACAATGAAACAGTTTGGGTAGAGATAAGGAATAATAAGGGGAAAAAAACACTCGTGGGCGTAGTATATAGGCCTCCTAATAGTTGCAACTCTGCTGGAAGAAGTATTAATCAGGAAATAGTCAGGGCATGTAATAAGGGAACAGCTATAATTATGGGGGATTTTAACTATCATATTAACTGGACGAATCAAATTGGGCAGGGCAGCCTTGAGGAAGAGTTTATTGAGTGTATTAGGGATGGATTTCTTGAGCAGTATGTAACTGATCCTACAAGGGGGCAAGCAACCTTGGACCTGGTCCTGTGTAATGAGCCAGGATTAATTAATAATGTCCTAGTTAAGGATCCCCTTGGAATGAGTGACCATAACATGGTTACATTCCATATCCAATTAGAGGGTGAGAAGGTTGATTCTCAAACAAGCGTACTGAGCTTGAATAAAGGAGACTATGATGGTATGAGAGCGGAATTGATTAAAGTGGACTGGGAAAATAGATTAAAGGGTAAGACGGTACATGAGCAGTGGTGTTCATTTAAGGAGTTATTTTACAACTTTCAAAAAATATATATTCCACTGAGGAAAAAAGGGTGTAAAAGAAATGACAGCCATCCGTGGCTAAGTAAAGAAATTAAGGATAGTATCCGACTAAAAACAAGGACATATAAGGTAGCCAAACTTAGTGGGAGGATAGAAGATTGGGAATTCTTCAAAAGACAGCAAAAAGTAACTAAAGGATTGATTAAGAAAGGGAAGATAGATTATGAAAATAAATTAGCAAAAATATAAAAACAGATAGCAAGAGTTTCTACAGTTATATAAAAAGAAAAAGGGTGGCTAAGGCAAACGTAGGTCCCTTAGAGGATGAGACCGGGAAATTAATGGTGGGAAACATGGAGATGGCAAAAATGCTGAACAAATATTTTGTTTCAGTCTTTACGGTAGAGGACACTAAGAATATCCCAACACTGGACAAATAGGGGGCTTTAGTGGGGGAGGAGCTAAATACGATTAAAATCACTAAGGAATTGGTACTCAGTAAATTAATGGGACTCAAGGCGGATAAATCCCCTGGACCTGATGGCTTACATCCTAGGGTCTTGAGGGAAGTGGCAGTGGGGATTGTGGATGCTTTGGTAATAATTTTCCAAAATTCTCTGGACTCGGCAAAGGTCCCGGCAGATTGGAAAACTGCTAATGTAACACCCTTATTTGAAAAGGGTAGTAGGCAGAAGGCTGGAAATTATAGACCAGTTAGCCTAACATCTGTGGTGGGTAAAATTTTGGAATCTATTATTAAGGAGACAGTAGCGGAACATTTGGATAAACATAATTTAATAGGACAAAGTCAGCATGGCTTTACGAAGGGGAAGTCATGTCTGGCAAATTTGCTTGAGTTCTTTGAGGACATAACGTACAGGGTGGATAAAGGGGAACCAGTGGACGTAGTGTATTTAGACTTCCAGAAGACATTCGACAAGATGCCACATAAAAGATTATTGCTCAAGATAAAGAATCACTGGATTGGGGGTAATATTCTGGCATGGGTGGAGGATTGGTTATCTAACAGGAAGCAGAGAGTTGGGATAAATGGTTCATTCTCGGACTAGCAACCAGTAGCCAGTGGTGTTCCGCAGGGGTCCGTGCTGGGTCCCCAACTCTTTACAATCTATATTAACGATTTGGAGGAGGGGACCGAGTGTAACATATCAAAGTTTGCAGATGATACAAAGGTGGGAGGGAAAGTAGAGAGTGAGGAGGACATAAAAAACCTACAAGGGGATATAGACAGGCTGGGTGAGTGGGCGGAGATTTGGCAGATGCAATACAATATTGGAAAATGTGAGGTTATGCACTTTGGCAGGAAAAATCAGAGAGCAAGTTATTATCTTAATGGCGAGAAACTGGAAAGTACTGCAGTACAAAGGGATCTGGGGGTCCTAGTGCAAGAAAATCAAAAAGTTAGTATGCAGGTGCAGCAGGTGATCAAGAAGGCCAACGGAATGTTGTCTTTTATTGCTAGGGGGATAGAATATAAAAACAGGGAGGTATTGCTGCAGTTATATAAGGTATTGGTGAGACCGCACCTGGAATACTGCATACAGTTTTGGTCTCCATACTTAATCATAGAATCATAGAATCATAGAAGTTACAACATGGAAACAGGCCCTTCGGCCCAACATGTCCATGTCGCCCAGTTTATACCACTAAGCTAGTCCCAATTGCCTGCACTTGGCCCATATCCCTCGATACCCATCTTCCCCATGTAACTGTCCAAATGCTTTTTAAAAGACAAAATTGTACCCGCCTCTACTACTGCCTCTGGCAGCTCGTTCCAGACACTCACCACCCTTTGAGTGAAAAAATTGCCCCTCTGGACCCTTTTGTATCTCTCCCCTCTCACCTTAAATCTGTGCCCCCTCGTTATAGACTCCCCTACCTTTGGGAAAAGATTTTGACTATCGACCTTATCTATGCCCCTCATTATTTTATAGACTTCTATAAGATCACCCCTTAACCTCCTACTCTCCAGGGAATAAAGTCCCAGTCTGTCTAACCTCTCCCTGTAAGTCAAACCATCAAGTCCCGGTAGCATCCTAGTAAATCTTTTCTGCACTCTTTCTAGTTTAATAATATCCTTTCTGTAATAGGGTGACCAGAACTGTACACAGTACTCCAAGTGTGGCCTCACCAATGCCCTGTACAACTTCAACAAGACATCCCAACTCCTGCATTCAATGTTCTGACCAATGAAACCAAGCATGCTGAATGCCTTCTTCACCACCCTATCCACCTGTGACTCCACTTTCAAGGAGCTATACTTGCTTTCGAGGCAGTACAAAGAAGGTTCACTCGGTTAATCCCGGGGATGAGAGGGTGGACATACGAGGAGAGGTTGAGTAGATTGGGACTCTACTCATTGGAGTTCAGAAGAATGAGAGGCGATCTTATTGACACATATAAGATTGTGAAGGGGCTTGATCGGGTGGATGCGGTAAGGATGTTCCCAAGGATGGGTGAAACTAGAACTAGGGGGCATAATCTTAGAATAAGGGGCTGCTCTTTCAAAACTGAGATGAGGAGAAACTTCTTCACTCAGAGGGTAGTAGGTCTGTGGAATTTGCTGCCCCAGGAAGCTGTGGAAGCTACATCATTAAATAAATTTAAAACAGAAATAGACAGTTTCCTAGAAGTAAAGGGAATTAGGGGTTACGGGGAGCGGGCAGGAAATTGGACATGAATTTAGATTTGAGGTTAGGATCAGATCAGCCATGATCTTATTGAATGGCGGAGCAGGCTCGAGGGGCCGATTGGCCTACTCCTGCTCCTATTTCTTATGTTCTTATGTTCTTATGAAAGAGTAGGGCCTATTAGAGACCAAAAAGGTAACCTATGTGTGGAGGTGGGTATGTTTCTTAATGAATACTTTGCATCTGTTTTCACAAAAGAGGGGGACGATAAGACCACAAGACCAGGATAGGAGCAGGAGTAGGCCATTCGGCCCCTCGAGGCTGCTCCCCCATTTAATGAGGTCATGGCTGATCTGATTTTTATCTCAACTCCACTTTCCCGCCCTTTCCCCATATCCTTTGACTCCCTTGCTGATCAAAAATTTGTCCAACTCAGCCTTGAATGTATTCAATGACTCAGCCTCCACAGCTTCTTGGGGTAAAGAATTCCAAAGATTCACGACCCTCTGGGAGAAGAAATTCCTCCTCATTTCCGTCTTAAACGGGCGACCCCTTATTCTGAGACTATGCCCCCTAGTTTCAGATTCCCCCATGAGGGGTAACATCCTCTCAGCATCGACCCTATCGAGTCCCCTCAGAATCTTGTATGTTTCAATATGATCTCCTCTCATTCTTCTAAACTCCAATGATTATAGACCCAACCTGTTCAATCTTCAATGCAGAGATTGTAGTTAAGGAGGAGGAGTGTGAAATATTGGATGGGATAAACAGAGTGAGAGAGGAAGTATTGAGGGGATTAGTATCTTTGAAAGTAGATAAATCGCCAGGCCCGGATGAAATGTATCCCAGGCTGTTAAGAGAATCCAGGGAGGAAATAGCAGAGGCTCTGACCATCATTTTCCAATCCTCACTGGATACAGGCGTGGTGCCGGAGGATTGGAGAGCTGCTAACGTTGTACCGTTGTTTAAAATGGGAGCGAGGGATAGACCGAGTAATTCTAGGCCAGTCAGTCTAACCTCAGTGGTGGGCAAATTATTGGAATCAATTCTGAGGGACAGGATAAACCGTCACTTAGAAAGGCACGGAGTAATCAAGGACAGTCAGCATGGATTTGTTAAGGGAAGGTCGTGTCTTACTAACTTGATTGAATTTTTTGAAGAGGTGACAAGGAGGGTGGATGAGGGTAGCGTGTTTGATGTAGTCAACATGGATTTTAGCAAGGCTTTTGAGAAGGTCCCACATGGCAGACTGGTCAGAAAAGTAAAAGCCCATGGGATCCAAGGGAAAGTGGTAAGTTGGATCCAAAATTGGCTCAGTGGCAGGAAGCAAAGGGTAATGGTTGACGGGTGTTTTTGTGACTGGAAGGCTGTTTCCAGTGGGGTTCCGCAGGGCTCAGTACTCGGTCCATTGCTTTTTGTGATATATATTAATGATTTGGACTTGAATGTGGGGGGCATGATTAGGAAGTTTACAGATGATACAAAAATTGGCCGTGTGGCTGATAGTGAGGAGGAAAGCTGTAGACTGCAGGAAGATATCAATGGACTGGTCAGGTGGGCAGAAAAGTGGCAAATGGAATTCAATCCGGAGAAGTGTGAGGTAATGCATTTGGGGAGGGCAAAAAAGGCAAGGGAATACACAATAAATGGGAGGATACTGAGAGGTGTAGAGGAAGTGAGGGACCTTGGAGTGCATGTCCACAGATCCCTGAAGGTATCAGGACAGGTAGATAAGGTGGTTAAAAAGGCATATGGAATACTTTCCTTTATTAGCTGAGGCATAGAATATAAGAGCAGGGATGTTATGCTAGAACTGTATAAAACACTGGTTAGGCCACAGCTTGGGTACTGTGTACAGTTCTGGTCACCACATTACAGGAAGGATGTGATTGCACTAGAGAGGGTACAGAGGAGATTTACGAGGATGTTGCCGGGACTGGAGAATTTTAGCTAAGAGGAAAGATTGGATAGGCTGGGGTTGTTTTCTTTGGAACAAAGGAGGCTGAGGGGAGATTTAATTGAGGTGTACAAAATTATGAGGGGCCCAGATAGAGTGGATAGGGAGGACCTATTTCCCTTAGCGGAGGGGTCAGTGACCAGGGGGCATAGATTTAAAGTGATTGGTAGAAAGATTAGAGGGGAGCTCAGGAGAAACCTTTTCACCCAGAGGGTGGTGGGGTCTGGAACTCACTGCCTGAGAGGGTGGGAGAGGCAGAAACTCTCAACTCATTTAAAAAGTACCTGGATGTGCACCTGAAGAGCCGGAACCTGCAGTGCTACGGACCAAGTGCTGGAAAGTGGGATTAGGCTGGATAGCTTTTTCTTGGCAGGCACAGAGACAATAGGCTGAATGGCCTCCTTCTGTGCTGTAAATTTCTATGATATCCTTCTATTCCTTTCTCCCTCATGTGTTTATCGAGCTTCCCCTTAAATCCATCTACACTATTCACCTCAACTACTCCTTGTGGGAGTGAGTTCCACATTCTCACCACTCTCTGGGTAAAGAAGTTTCTCCTGAATTCCCTATTGGATTTATTTGTGACTATCTTATATTTATGGCCTCTAGTTCTGGTCTCCCCCACAAGTGGAAACATCTTCTCTACATCTACCCTATCAAACCCTTTCATAATCTTAAAGATCTCTATCAGTCACCCCTCAGTCTTCTCTTTACTAGAGAAAAGAGCCCCAGCCTGTTGATCCCGTGTTACGATCCATCACTCCCGCTTATTGATCCCATGTTACGATCCATCACTCCCACTTATTGATCCCATGTTACGATCCATCACTCCCGCTTATTGATCCCGTGTTACAATCCATCACTCCCGCTTATTGATCCCATGTTACGATCCATCACTCCCGCTTATTGATCCCATGTTACGATCCATCACTCCCACTTATTGATCCCATGTTACGATCCATCACTCCCGCTTATTGATCCCGTGTTACGATCCATCACTCCCACTTATTGATCCCATGTTACGATCCATCACTCCCACTTATTGATCCCATGTTACGATCCATCACTCCCGCTTATTGATCCCGTGTTACGATCCATCACTCCCACTTATTGATCCCATGTTACGATCCATCACTCCCGCTTATTGATCCCGTGTTACGATCCATCACTCCCACTTATTGATCCCATGTTACAATCCATCACTCCCGCTTATTGATCCCGTGTTACAATCCATCACTCCCACTTATTGATCCCATGTTACGATCCATCACTCCCACTTATTGATCCCGTGTTACAATCCATCACTCCCGCTTATTGATCCCGTGTTACGATCCATCACTCCCACTTATTGATCCCGTGTTACGATCCATCACTCCCACTTATTGATCCCATGTTACGATCCATCACTCCCACTTATTGATCCCGTGTTACGATCCATCACTCCCACTTATTGATCCCATGTTACGATCCATCACTCCCACTTATTGATCCCATGTTACGATCCATCACTCCCGCTTATTGATCCCGTGTTACGATCCATCACTCCCACTTATTGATCCCGTGTTACGATCCATCACTCCCACTTATTGATCCCGTGTTACGATCCATCACTCCCCCTTATTGATCCCGTGTTACAATCCATCACTCCCACTTATTGATCCCGTGTTACGATCCATCACTCCCACTTATTGATCCCGTGTTACGATCCATCACTCCCACTTATTGATCCCGTGTTACGATCCATCACTCCCACTTATTGATCCCATGTTACGATCCATCACTCCCACTTATTGATCCCATGTTACGATCCATCACTCCCGCTTATTGATCCCGTGTTACGATCCATCACTCCCACTTATTGATCCCATGTTACGATCCATCACTCCCACTTATTGATCCCGTGTTACGATCCATCACTCCCACTTATTGATCCCGTGTTACAATCCATCACTCCCACTTATTGATCCCGTGTTACGATCCATCACTCCCACTTATTGATCCCGTGTTACAATCCATCACTCCCACTTATTGATCCCGTGTTACGATCCATCACTCCCACTTATTGATCCCGTGTTACGATCCATCACTCCCACTTATTGATCCCGTGTTACAATCCATCACTCCCGCTTATTGATCCCATGTTACGATCCATCACTCCCACTTATTGATCCCGTGTTACGATCCATCACTCCCACTTATTGATCCCGTGTTACAATCCATCACTCCCCCTTATTGTCCCCTGTGTTAAGTTCCCTCCTTGCCCTCTCTGCCAGTTCCATCCCTACCTTGAATGGTACGTTTGAAGAACGCCTTGCAGGCTTCGCAGGAGGCCACCCCGTAGTGGTACCCGGAGGCCACGTCTCCGCACACCAGACACAGGCGCTTGGCGATGGTGTTCAACATGTACTCGCATTTAGTCGAGCAATCATCCAGGGTGCCACCGGAGCAAGAGTCATAGTGCTTGCGGCAGGGAGTGAGTGAGCCTCCCCCACCGACTGTGAAGAGGGGAGGGGAGTCCAGGCCGTGGGGGTGTGTAGTCATGGTGATGCCGTACGCTGGGCTGGTGTCAGAGCAGTCACTGGGACTATGATGGCTGATTGTGTCGATGATAGAGGAAGGGCTTGAGGGCTCAGTCTTGATGTACGAGGCACAGCTGGAGTCGAGGTGCTGGTCCTCACTGGACATCCTCTTCAGGAGCCTGGCGAGCGAGAAATAGATAACAGATCACCACACAGCAAACACAAGACCACCGATCCGAGAGGCTCAGTCGGACTGATCGCCCCTTAATCTTACTCAGGGGGTTGGTACGGCTGCTCAACACATCGAGATTGGAACCAATCACCTCAGATCACTCACGAGACGCACCTGGTAACAGGGCCGGGCCCCTCCCCTCTTCAACTGGACTGTCATGCAGCAGAAATAGCCCCACCCAGCAAGGGAAAGTCCAGTAGTGTGTGCAGGCGGAGCGAGAGCTGCTCTCGCTAATTAACACAGACATCAGAGAGGTCGGCTACAGGGGGAGACGCAATCACAGGAGACAGACACAATCACCCAATATCGAGCCGACAGCCACCGGAAATTGTCAGTCAGGAGGAGTTTTTTTTTTATTCGTTCACGGGATGTGGGCGTCGCTGGCGAGGCCGGCATTTATTGCCCATCCCTAATTGCCCCTTGAGAAGGTGGTGGTGAGCCGCCTTCTTGAACCGCTGCAGTCCGTGTGGTGAAGGTTCTCCCACAGTGCTGTTAGGAAGGGAGTTCCAGGATTTTGACCCAGCGACGATGAAGGAACGGCCGATATATTTCAGATCCGTCTCTCCTGATTCCGGGATAACAAGACTTGGTCGCTGGCTGCAGGACGTCGGCCACATTGGCCACTTTACCAAACAGGGGAGGTCCCTCACCCAGCCCCAGCCCAATCAGAGTACATTAGTGGAGTGGTGCTGTTACTGGACTAATAACCTATAGAACATGAGTTCAAATCCCACTGTGGGCAGTGTGTGAATTTTAATTCAGTTTAAACAAAACGGGAAATAAAAATCTGGCCTCAGTAAAAGTGACCATGAAGCTGTTGGATTGTTGTAAAAACCCAACCGGTTCACTGATGTCCTTTAGGGAAGGAAACCTGCCGTCCTTACCCGGTCTGGGCCTATATGTGACTCCAGTCCCCACACCGTGACTGACTCTGAACCACCCTCTGAAGTGTCCTAGCGAGTCACTCAGTTTATATCAAACCCACGACCAATGTTCAAGATGGTGGCTCATCACCACCTTCTCAGGGCAACGAGGGATGGGCAATAAATGCCGGCCTCGCCAGCAACGCCCACATCCCCAAAACGAATTTTTAAAAAATTTTCAACTGCAATATGGTGAACACAAGCTGCATAGATAAAATACACAATCCCAGAAGACAAGGAATCTCACTGCAGGGACTAACTCAAAAACACTGAGGCACAGAGGGCGCAAAATTCTTGATCGGTGTCCAGGAGAACTTTTTTAGCCAAAACGTGACAAGCCCAACAAGAAGGAATGGAATCCTAGATTTAGTCCTGGGAAATGAAGATGGGCAAGTGGGTGAAGTGACAGTGGGTGACCATATTGGGGATAGTGACCACAATTCAGTTAGTTTTAGCATTATTATGGAAAAGGACAGAATTAAATCAGGAGTAAACGTTTTAAATTGGGGGAAGGCAAATTTTACAGAACTAAGAGGTGATTTTGCAGAAGTGGACTGGACACAACTACTTGAGGAGAAATCAGTGGCAAGACAGTGGGAGGCACTGAAAAGTGAAATTCTACGGGTACAATGCAGACACGTCCCCTCAAAGAAAAAGGGTGGCACTGCCAAATTTAGAGCCCCCTGGTTGTCTGGAAGTACACGGGGCAAGATAAAGCAGAAAAAGAAAGCTTATGACTGTCACACAAAACTAAATACTGCAGAAAGCCTAGAGGAGTATAGAAAGTACAGGGATGGCGTAAAAAAGGAAATAAGGAAAGCAAAGAGAGGGCATGAAAAAATATTAGCTAGTAAGATTAAAGAAAACCCAAAGATGTTTTATCAGTACATTATGAACAAGAGGATAGCTAAGGAAAAGGTGGGACCTATCAGGGATGATAAGGGTAACTTGTGCGTAGAAGCAGAGGATGTGGGTAGGGTTTGAAATGAATATTTTGTCTCCGTGTTCACAAAGGAAAGGGATGATCCGGACGTAGTAGTTAAAAGGAGAGGTGTGAAATATTGGATAAGGTAAACATAACGAGAGAGGAAGTACTAGAGGGACTGGAATCCATGAAAGTTGATAAGTTACCAGGGCCGGATGGATTGTTTCCTGGGCGATTGAAGGAAGCCAGGGAGGAAATAACGGATGCTCTGAGGATCATTTTCCAATCCTCACTAGATACAGGGGAGGTACCGGAGGACTGGAAGACTGCAAACGTAGTACCATTGTTTAAAAAGGGTATGAGGGAAAGGCCGAACAATTATAGGCCGCTCAGTCTTACCTCGGTGGTGGGCAAACTATTAGAATCAATACTGAGAGATAGGATAAATTGTCACTTGGAAAGGCATGGTTTAATCAGGGAGAGTCAGCATGGATTTGTTCAGGGAAGGTCATGCCGTACAAATCTGATTAAATTCTTTGAGGAAGTGACAAGGAGGATTGATGAGGGTAGTGCAGTGGATGTTGTCTACATGGATTTTAGTAAGGCATTTGACAAGGTCCCACATGGCAGACTGGTCAGAAAGGTAAAAGCCCATGGGATACAGGGAAATGTGGTGAATTGGATCCAAAATTGGCTCAGTAACAGGAAACAAAGGGTAAAAGTGGATGGATGTCTTTGCAAATGGAAATCCGATTCCGGTGATGTGCCACAGGGCTCAGTGTTTGTGGTATATATTAATGATTTGGACTTGAATGTCGGGGGCATAATTGGCAAATTTGCAGACAACACAAAAATTGTCCGTGTAGTTGATAGTGAAGAGGATAGCTGTAGACTCCAAGAAGGTATCAATGGGTTGGTGGAGTGGGCGGAAAAGTGGCAAATGGAGTTCAACCCGGAGAAGTGTGAGGTCATGCACTTAGGGAGGGCAAACAGTAAAAGGGAATACGCAGTAAATGGGAATATATTGAGAGGGGTAGAGGAAGTGAGAGACCTTGGAGTGCATGTGCACAGGTCCCTGAAGGTGGCAGTACAGATAGATAAGGTTGTGAAGAAGGCACACGGAATGCTCTCCATTATTAGCCGAGGTATAGAATACAAAAGCAGGGATGTAATGATGGAACTGTATAAAACGCTGGTAAGGCCACAGCTGGAGTATTGTGCGCAGTTCTGGTCACCACATTACAGGAAGGACATAATTGCTCTGGAGAGAGAGAGTACAGAGAAGATTTATAAGAATGTTGGCAGGACTTGAAAATTGCAGCTGCGAGGAGAGATTGGATAGGCTGGGGTTGTTTTCTTGGAGCAGAGGAGGCTGAGGGGAGACTTGATTGAGGTGTACAAAATTATGAAGGTCCCAGATAGAGTAGACAGGAAGTACCTGTTTCCCCTAGCGGAGAGTTCAAGAACAAGAGGACATAGATTTAAGCTGATTGGCGGAAGGATTAGAGGGGACATGAGGAAAACCTTTTTACCCAGAGGGTGGTGGGTGTATGGAATTCGCTGCCCGAATTGGTGGTAGAAGCAGGGACCCTCAACTCTTTTAAAAAGTACCTGGACCTGTACCTAAAGTGCTGTAAGCTGCAGGGCTACGGACCGGGTGCTGGAAGGTGGGATTAGAATGGGCACCTGGTTGTTCTTCGAGCCGGCACGGACACGATGGGCCAAATAGCCCCCTTTGTGCTGTATCTTTTCTATGGTTCTATGGAGAATCAGCTCCAAAAGGAATGATTTATAAAAAATATATCTGCAACTAAAATCACACAACCCAAGGAAACCAAGGCAGCAGTAGTTCAAACCTCAACTGTGAGGCCCCGGAGTTCACTCAGACCAGGTGGTTCAAAGTGAGTTGATGGAAAACGTTCCCAGTACATCAGTCACTCTGGGGAAGGAATCACATCACAGGGGGCATGGGAGAAGATAGGTCGGTGGGATTGAGGGATATGGTGAACATAAGAAATAGGAGCAGGATTAGGCCATTCGGCCCCTCGAGTCTGCTCCGCCATTCAATAAGATCATGGCTGATCTTCAACCTCAACTCCACTTTCCTGCCCATTCCCCATATCCCTTGATTCCCCGAGAGTCCAAAAATCTATCGATCTCAGTCTTGAATATATTCAACGACTCAGCATCCACAGCCCTCTGGGGGAGAGAATTCCAAAGATTCACAACCCTCTGAGTGAAGAAATTTCTCCTCATCTCAGTCCTAAATGGCCGACCCCTTATCCTGAGACTATGCCCCCTAGTTCTAGACCCTCAAACCAGGGGAAACAACCTCTCACCATCTACCCTGTCAAGCCCCCTCAGAATCTTATAAGTTTCAATGAGATCACCTCTCATTCTTCTAAACTCCAGGGGCATGGTTAGGAAGTTTGCAGATGATACAGAAATTGGCCGTGTGGTTATAGTGAGGAGGAAAGCTGTAGACTGCAGGAAGATATCAATGGACTGGTCAGGTGGGCAGAGAAGTGGCAAATGGAATTCAACCCAGAGAAGTGTGAGGTAATGCATTTGGGGAGAGCAAACAAGGCAAGGGAATACACAATAAATGGGAGGATACTGAGAGGTGTAGAGAAACAGAGGGATCTTGGAGTGCATGTCCACAGATCCCTGAAGGTAGCAGGACAGGTAGATAAGGTGGTTAAAAAGACATATGGAATACTTTCCCACCGGCAGGACAGACCCACCAGAGGTGGCGGTACAGTGATATACAGTCAGGAGGGAGTGGCCCTGGGAGTCCTCAACGTTGACTCCGGACCCCATGAAATTTCATGGCATCAGGTCAAACATGAGCAAGGAAACCTCCTGCTGATTACCACCTACCGTCCTCCCTCAGCTGATGAATCAGTCCTCCTCCATGTTGAGCACCACTTGGAGGAAGCACTGAAGGTAGCAAGGGCACAGAATGTACTCTGGGTGGGGGACTTCAATGTCCATCACCAAGAGTGGCTCGGTAGCACCACTACTGACCGAGCTGGCCGAGTCCTGAAGGACATAGCTGCCAGACTGGGCCTGCGGCAGGTGGTGAGCGAACCAACACGAGGGAAAAACTTACTTGACCTCGTCGTCACCAATCTACCTGTCGCAAATGCATCTGTCCATGACAGTATTGGTAGGAGTGACCACCGCACAGTCCTCGTGGAGATGAAGTCCCGTCTTCGCACTGAGGACACCATCCAACGTGTTGTGTGGCACTATCACCGTGCTAAATAGGATAGATTCAGAATAGATCTAGCAGCTCAAAACTGGGCATCCATGAGGCGCTGTGGGCCATCGGCAGCAGCAGAATTGTATTCCAGCACAATCTGTAACCTCATGGCCCAGCATATTCCTCACTCTACCATTACCAACAAGCCAGGGGATCAACCCTGGTTCAATGAGGAGTGTAGAAGAGCATGCCAGGAGCAGCACCAGGCGTACCTAAAAATGAGGTGCCAACCTGGTGAAGCTACAACTCAGGACTACATGCATGCTAAACAGAGGAAGCAACATGCTATAGACAGAGCTAAGCGATTCCACAACCAACGGATCAGATCAAAGCTCTGCAGTCCTGCCACATCCAGTCGTGAATGGTGGTGGACAATTAAACAACCAATGGGAGGAGGAGGCTCTGTAAACATCCCCATCCTCAATGATGGTGGAGTCCAACACGTGAGTGCAAAAGACAAGGCTGAAGCGTTTGCAACAATCTTCAGCCAGAAGTGCTGAGTGGATGATCAATCTCGGCCTCCTCCCGATATCCCCACCATCACAGAAGCCAGTCTTCAGCCAATTCGATTCACTCCATGTGATATCAAGAAACGGCTGAGTGCACTGGATACAACAAAGGCTATGGGCCCCGACAACATCCCAGCTGTAGTGCTGAAGACTTGTGCTCCAGAACTAGCTGCGCCTCTAGCCAAGCTGTTCCAGTACAGCTACAACACTGGCATCTACCCGACAATGTGGAAAATTGCCCAGGTACGTCCTGTCCACAAAAAGCAGGACAAATCCAATCTGGCCAATTACCGCCCCATCAGTCTACTCTCAATCATCAGCAAAGTGATGGAAGGTGTCGTCGACAGTGCTATCAAGCGGCACTTACTTGCCAGTAATCTGCTCACCAACGTTCAGTTTGGGTTCCGCCAGGACCACTCGGCTCCAGACCTCATTACAGCCTTGGTCCAAACATGGACAAAAGAGCTGACTTCCAGAGGTGAGGTGAGAGTGACTGCCCTTGACATCAAGGCAGCATTTGACCGAGTGTGGCACCAAGGAGCCCTAGTAAAATTGAAGTCAATGGGAATCAGGGGGAAAACTCTCCAGTGGCTGGAGTCATACCTAGCACAAAGGAAGATGGTAGTGGTTGTTGGAGGCCAATCATCTCAGCCCCAGGGCATTGCTGCAGGAGTTCCTCAGGGCAGTGTCCTAGGCCCAACCATCTTCAGCTGCTTCATCAAAAACCTTCCCTCCATCATAAGGTCAGAAATGGGGATGTTCGCTGATGATTGCACAGTGTTCTGTTCCATTCGCAACCCCTCAGATAATGGACCAGTCCGAGCCCGCATGCAGCAAGACCTGGACAATATCCAGGCTTGGGCTCATAAGTGGCAATAATAAGTGCCAGGCAATGACCATCTCCAACAAGAGAGAGTCTAACCACCTCCCCTTGACATTCAACAACATTACCATCGCCGAATCCCCCACCATCAACATCCTGGGGGTCACCATTGACTAGAAACTTAACTGGACCAGGCATACAAATACTGTGGCTACAAGAGCAGGTCAGAGGCTGGGTATTCTGCGGCGAGTGACTCACCTCCTGACTCCCCAAAGCCTTTCCACCATCTACAAGGCACAAGTCAGGAGTGTGATGGAATACTCTCCACTTGCCTGGATGAGTGCAGCTCCAACAACACTCAAGAAGCTCGACACCATCCAGGACAAAGCAGCCCGCTTGATTGGCACCCCATCCACCACCCTAAACATTCACTCCCTTCACCACCGGCGCACTGTGGCTGCAGTGTGAACCATCCACAGGATGCACTGCAGCAACTCGCCAAGGCTTCTTCGACAGCACCTCCCAAACCCGCGACCTCTACCACCTAGAAGGACAAGAGCAGCAGGTACATGGGAACAACACCACCTGCACGTTCCCCTCCAAGTCACACACCATCCTGACTTGGAAATATATCGCCGTTCCTTCATCGTCGCTGGGTCAAAATCCTGGAACTCCCTTCCTAACAGCACTGTGGGAGAACCGTCACCACATGGACTGCAGCGGTTCAAGAAGGCGGCTCACCACCACCTTCTCAAGGGAAATTAGGGATGGGCAATAAATGCCGGCCTCGCCAGCGACGCCCACATCCCATGAACGAATAAAATATTTCGCCAAGGCATAGAAAATAAAAGCAGGGAGGTTATGCTAGAACTGTATAAAACACTAGTTGGGCCACAGCTTGAGTACTGTGTACAGTTTTGGTCATCACATTACAGGAAAGATGTGATTGCACGAGAGAGGGTACAGAGGAGATTTACGAGGATGTTGCCAGGACTGGAGAATTTTAGCTATGAGGAAAGATTGGATAGGCTGGGGTTGTTTTCATTGGAACAGAGGAGGCTGAGGGGAGATTTAATTGAGTTTTATAAAATTATGAGGGGCCGAGATAGAGTGGATAGGAAGGCCCTATTTCCCTGAGCAGACGGGTCAGTGACCAGGGGGCATAGAATTAAAGTAATTGGTAGAAGGATTAGAGGGGAGCTGAGGAGAAACTTTTTCACCCAGAGGGTGGTGGGAGTCTGGAACTCACTGCCTGAGAGGGCGGGAGAGGCAGAAACCCTCAACTCATTAAAAAAAATCCCTGGATGTGCACTTGAAGAACCGTGACCTGCAGGGCTACGGACCAAGTGCTGGAAAGTGGGATTAAGCTGGATAGCTCTTTTTCGGCTGGAACGGACATGATGGGCTGAATGGCCTCCCTCTGTGCTGTAACTTTCTATGATTCCAGAGAGTATAGGCCCATTCTACTCAATCTCTCCTCATAGGACAACCCTCTCATCCCAGGAATTAATCTAGTGAACCTTCGTTGCAGCCCCTCGAAGGCAAATGTATCCTTCCTTAGAAAAGGAGATCAAAACTGTACGCAGTACTCCAGGTGAGGTCTCACCAAAGCCCTGTACAATTGTAGTAAAACTTCCTTACTCTTGTACTCCAACCCCCTTGCAATAAAGGCCAACATGCCATTTGCTTTCCTAATTGCTCGCTGTACCTGCGTGTTAACTTTCTGTGTTTCTTGTACGAGGATATCCAAATCCCTCTGAACACCAACATTTAATAGTTTCTCACCATTTAAAAAATATTCTGTTTTTCTATTCTTCCTACCAAAGTGAATAACCTCACATTTCCCCACATTATACTCCATCTGCCACCTTCTTGCCCACTCACTTAACCTGTCTATATCCCTTTGCAGACTCTTTGTGTCCTCCTCACAGCTCACTTTCCCACCTAGCTTTGTATCGTCAGCAAACTTGGATACATTACACTCGGTCCCTTCACCTAAGTCATTAATATAGATTGTAAATAGCTGAGGCCCAAGCACTGATCCTTGTGGTACCCCACTAGTTACAGCCTGCCAACCTGAAAATGACCCGTTTATCCCGACTCTCTGTTTTCTGTCCTTTAACCAATCCTCTATCCATGCTAATATACCCCATGAGCCCTTATCTTGTGTAACAACCTTTTATGTGGCACCTTATCGAATGCCTTTTGAAAATCCAAATATACGACATCCACTGGTTCCCCTTTATCTACCCTGCTAGTTACATCCTCAAAAAACTCGAATAAATTTGTCAAACATGATTTCCCTTTCATAAAACCATGTTGACTCTGCCTAATCATATTATAATTTTCTAAGTGCCCTGTTACCACTTCCTTAATAATGGATTCCAGCATTTTCCCGACGACTGATGTCAGGCTAACTGGTCTGTAGTTTCCTGTTTTCTCTCCCTCCTTTCTTGAATAACGGGGTTACATTTGCTACCTTCCAATCCTCTGGGACCGTTCTAGAATCAAGAGAATTTTGAAAGATTAAAACCAATGCATCCACTATCTCTGCAGCCACCTCTTTTAGATCCCTCGGATGTAGGCCATCTGGTCCATTAGTTTCTCCAGTACTTTTTCTCTACTGATAATAATTACTTTAAGTTCCTCACTCTCATTAGCCCCTTGGTTCCCCACTATTTCGGGTTTGCTTTTTGTGTCTTCTCCTGTGAAGACAGTTACAAAATATTTATTTAACGCATCTGCCATTTCCTGATTCTCCATTATAATTTCTCCTGTCTCAGTCTCGAGGGGACCAACGTTTACTTTTGCTACTCTCTTGCTTTTTACACACTTGTTGAAGCTCTTACAATCTGTTTTCATATTTCTTGCAAATTTACTCTCATTTTCAATTTTCTCCCTTTTTATCAATTTTTGATAGGTGGGGAGGTGGGATTGAGGGATATGGGGAGAAGGTGGGTAGGTGGGATTGAGGGATATGGGGAGATGGTGGGTGGGTGGGATTGAGTGATATGGGGAGATGGTGGGTAGGTGGGATTGGGGGATATGGGGAGAAGGGGGTAGGTGGGATTGAGTGATATGGGGAGCAGATGGGAAGGTGGGATTGGGGGATATGGGGAGAAGGTGGGCAGGTGGGATTGAGGGATATGGGGAGAAGGTGGGAGGTGGGATTGAGGGATATGGTGAGAAGGTGGGTAGGTGGGATTGAGGGATATGGGGAGAAGGTGAGTAGGTGGTATTGAGGGATATGGGGAGAAGGTGAGAAGGTGGGATTGAGGGATGTGGGGAGAAGGTGAGTAGGTGGGATTGAGGGTTATGGGGTGAAGGTGGGTAGGTAAGATTGAGGGATATGGGGAGATGGTGGCTGGGTGGGATTGAGTGATATGGGGAGCAGATGGGTAGGTGGGATTGGGGGATATGGGGAGAAGGGGGTAGGTGGGATTGAGTGATATGGGGAGCAGATGGGAAGGTGGGATTGGGGGATATGGGGAGAAGGTGGGCAGGTGGGATTGAGGGATATGGGGAGAAGGTGGGTAGGTGGTATTGAGGGATATGGAGAGAAGGTGAGTAGGTGGGATTGAGTGATATGGTGAGAAGGCGGGTAGGAGGGATTGAGGGATATGGGGAAAAGGTGGGTAGGTCGGATTGAGGGATATGGGGTGAAGGTGGGTAGGTAGGATTGAGGGATATGGGGAGATGGTGGGTGGGTGGGATTGAGTGATATGGGGAGCAGATGGGTAGGTGGGATTGGGGGATATGGGGAGAAGGGGGTAGGTGGGATTGAGTGATATGGGGAGCAGATGGGAAGGTGGGATTGGGGGATATGGGGAGAAGGTGGGCAGGTGGGATTGAGGGATATGGGGAGAAGGTGGGTAGGTGGTATTGAGGGATATGGAGAGAAGGTGAGTCGGTGGGATTGAGTGATATGGGGAGAAGGTGAGTAGGTGGGATTGAGTGATATGGGGAGAAGGTGGGCAGGTGGGATTGAGGGATATGGGGAGAAGGTGGGTAGGTGGGATTGAGGGAAATGGTGAGAAGGTGGGGAGGTGGGATTCAGGGATATGGGGAGAAGGTGAGTAGGTGGGATTGAGGGATGTGGGGAGAAGGTGGGTAGGTAGGATTGAGGGATATGGGGTGAAGGTGGGTCGGTGGGATTGAGGGATATGGGGAGAAGGTGAGTAGGTGGGATTGAGGGATGTGGGGAGAAGGTGGGTAGGTAGGATTGAGGGATATGGGCTGAAGGTGGGTAGGTGGGATTGAGGGATATGGGGAGAAGGTGAGAAGGTGGGATTGAGGGATGTGGGGAGAAGGTGGGTAGGTGGGATTGAGGGATATGGGGAGAAGGTGGGTAGGTGGGATTGAGGGATATGGGGAGAAGGTGAGTTGGTGGGATTGAGGGATATGGGGAGAAGGAGGGTAGGGGGGATTGAGGGTTATGGGGAGAAGGTGAGTCGGTGGGATTGAGGGATGTGGGGAGAAGGTGGGTAGGTGGGATTGAGGGATATGAGGTGAAGGTTGGTAGGTTGTATTGAGGGATATGGGGAGAAGGTGGGTAGGTGGGATTGAGGGATATGAGGTGAAGGTTGGTAGGTTGTATTGAGGGATATGGGGAGAAGGAGGGTAGGGGGGATTGAGGGTTATGGGGAGAAGGTGAGTCGGTGGGATTGAGGGATGTGGGGAGAAGGTGGGTAGGTGGGATTGAGGGATATGGGGAGAAGGTGGGTGGGTGGGATTGAGGGATATGGGGAGAAGGTGGGTAGGTGGGATTGAGGGATATGGGGAGAAGGTGGGTAGGTGGGATTGAGGGATATGGGGAGAAGGTGGGTCGGTGGGTTTGTGTGTGAATGAGGCTCTGTGTTGGATCTGATGAGCTGCTCCTGTGGATATACCTGGGCCCACACTGGGCCGGGAACTTTGTTTAAATCAGACTTGGTCTTCGTCTCCCCCTCGTCATTATTGGCCATTTGGTATTTTCACAACAAGGGCACGTTTTTCTTGTGTTTGTTGCTGTTAGAATCCCCACTGAGTGCGCTCGAATCCCAGCTCGAAACCAGTAATAACACAGCGTTAACTCGGCCTGAGAGCTTCGTCCAACCACTCACTGCTCCCTCTAATCACACCCTGCCACACGAGCACTTGTCAGCTCATTTTATCTTTCCACTTAGCGTCTCGTGCTGTGTCCAATGTATC